>NC_141876.1:278709746-279012776 GCF_056163025.1 Triticum urartu
TAGGGTTAGTTCATCATATCCGAACCAATCTGAGCCTTTGCATAGTCTTTTCAGTATTTTGCTTTGTTGAATTTGCGGTTGCATCATTGTGTCTAGTTGCTGGTCTTAGAGTCTAGTCTTTTAGAGTTTCGAGTTCTGGTCATAAGTTGTCACGCCGCCGTCGCACCATCATCATTGCCCCTGCCATCTACCACCACCGCTTATCCGCCATCATCCATCTCCATATACCATCACCAATCCGTATCCATATACCACCACCAATCCGTCTCCATATACCATCACCAATCCGTATCCATATACCACCACCAATCCGTATCCATATACCACCATCAATCTGTATCCATATACCACCACCGCTGCCATATCCTACAACCATATATCCACCACCAATCCGAGTTCCTTTCATATTAGGTTTGTTTTCGAGATCCGTCTAATTTCTGATTCGTGTTTCCTTGCTTGAGTAGGTTTCGAAAAAAAAAGAGTCTGGAGACCCCCGGGCAGTTTTTAGGCCAAAATTTTCACACGCAAAAATATGTTTCCCTACCCTATTTTAAGGCTTTTCTGAGTCTTTTGAGCCACGTGCCATCATAGTGACTTTTGTCGCACTTTTTCATCGTCGCTGCCCTGATTTCCGAAAAAAGTAAAAAAAATTACGTGCCCATCATGTCAGTTTGATGAGGGAAGAGTTTTGAGACACTCGCCATTATAGTGATTTTTCGCACAAAAAAAGAGTAGCGCCAAGAAAAACAGAGCGAAAAAAAGTTCCAGAGTGTGCTTTTCCCTTGTTTACGTGCAGCGCCGTGATTTTCTTAGTGTTCTAGGCCCGCGTATCTAGCACGGTCTAGCCTAGGACCAGCAGAGTACCATCGTTGAGCGTTTATTCAACTTTGCATCTCTGAATTGATTATTGCTGACCCTTTTTGCTACCATATTATAAGTCTTCCCAGCTCCACATACATCTACGTCGTGTGTTTGATTTTCCCTGGTAATCGCTCTATCCAAGCTTTGAGAGTTTTGACTACAACGGTTGCCGATCACCGCCTGCTGCTGGGTAAGAACTGGTAAGAATTTGAGATTTGATTGACGGATTTGTGACGCCCACCACCACCTCTTGTTAGTAGTATGTAGGATCATATTCTTGTGTGTTTCTATTGCTGCTAACCATGGCAGGATCACAAGCCGATGAGACTGACTGGGAGAACATGACGAACAAGGAGTTGCATGATAAATTTCAGCAAATGACGAGTGGACAGGTGCAAGATGTGCTAAACAGATTTAAAGAGGCCATGGAGAAGATAGATGGCATGGACAAGACGTTCGAAACAAAGCTTGATAACAAGTTTAATGAATTGCTCGCGCGTCTTCCACCACCACCACCGGCTGGCCCTAACACACCTCTACAACAACAACAACAACAACGCCACTTTCCAAATCAAGTGGGACGAGCACAGCGCGTTCCCATTGACCTTGGGCAAAATTCTGGTGTCGCTGTTGATGCTTCTGTCGCTCCTGCTGCTCTGCACAGGTGGAGGACCACTACGAGGATGAGGTTGATCAAAATCAGAACTACGTGCAACCACCAGCACCACCACCACCAGGTCGTCCTCAGGTATATCATCGCAACGGTAGGGCTGGACCACCATATGAGGTACGAGATCATGACCATCTTCCTAAACTGAAATTGAATATTCCACCATTTGAGGGTAGATATGTTCCTGATATATATCTTACTTGGGAGTTAGAAACTGAACAACGTTTTACATGTTTACAATATCCTAAGGAGAGACGTGTTCCTGCTGCTGTTTGTGCTTTCACTAGCTTCGCATGTGTTTGGTGGTCTGAACATTGTAGATTATATCCTATTCCAACTACTTGGGCTGCTTTGAAAACTGCTATGCATACTCGTTGGGTTCCACCATATTATCAACGTGAATTACTTCAAAAATTGCAGCGTTTAAGGCAAGGAAAAAATTCTGTAGAAGAACATTATCAGGAATTACAAACTGGCATGATTAGATGTGGTATTTTTGAGGAAAATGAAGCTATGCTTGCATGTTTTATGGGTGGATTAAATAGAGAGATTCAAACCATTCTAGAGTATAAGGAGTATACTAATATCACTCGTTTATTCCATCTTGCTTGTAAAGCTGAACGTGGAGTGTAGGATCAACAGGCATTGGCGCGAACTAACTTTTCTGCAGGTCGATCTTCATCATGGACACCATGTGCATCCTCTATTTCCACTACACCAGCACCTCCATCAGGTGCCACCTCCAGCCATGATACAAGAAAGCAGGGACAACCACCACTATCTGCCAAGAGCACACTTGTCGGGCCTGCGCAGAGCTCTTCTTCTTCCATGGCATCAACAGGGCACACATGTGATATTATTTGTCGTCGTTGTAAGGGAAGAGGACATTTTGCGAGAGAATGCAAATCTCAGCGTGTGATGATTGCTACTGAGGATGGTGGGTATGAGTCTGCTAGTGACTATGATGAGGAGACTTTGGCTCTTATTACATGTGAAGAACACGGTGGAGATGATTCTGATCATGAGACGCAATACATGGCTCCTGAAGATGCTGACAGGTATGAATGTTTAGTTGATCAACGTGTTTTGAGTGTGCAGGTCACACAAGCTGAGCAAAATCAAAGGCATAATTTGTTCCATACAAAGGGAGTTGTGAAGGAACGTTCTGTTCGCGTCATCATAGATGGAGGGAGCTGCAACAACTTGGCTAGCATGGAGATGGTGGAGAAGCTATCTCTCACCACAGGACCACATCCACATCCTTACTACATCCAATGGTTCAACAACAGCGGCAATGTTAAGGTAACACGTACTATTCGTGTGCATTTTAGTATCTCTACATATGCTGATTATGTTGATTGTGATGCGGTACCTATGCAATATTGTTCCTTATTACTTGGTAGACCATGGCAATTTGATAAAAATTATATACACCATGGTAGAAACAATCAGTATACCCTTGTTCATAAGGACAAAAATATTACCTTGCTTCCTATGACTCCTGATTCCATTTTGAAAGGTGATATTAATAGAGCTAATAAAGAAAAACAGGAGCAAAATAAGAGTGAAAATCAGATTTTGGCAAAAGAATTTGAGCAACTAATGAAGCCTAATAATAAACCATCTAGTGTTGCTTCTGAAATTAAATTGAAAAGTGCATGTTTACTCGCCACCAAATCTGATATTGACAATCTAGATTTAGCAAAACTGTTTGCTATGCTTTTGTGTGCAAAGAGGCATTATTTTCATTCGAGGACGTGCCTTCCTCTTTGCCTCCTGCTGTCACTAACATTTTGCAGGAGTTCGCTGACGTCTTTCCATAAGACATGCCACCGGGATTACCACCTATTCGAGGGATTGAGCATCAAATTGACTTAATTTCCGGTGCATCATTACCCAACCGTGCACCATACTGTACCAATCCAGAGGAGACGAAGGAGATTATGCATCAAGTACAAGAGCTGCTCGACAAAGGTTATATACGCGAATCCCTTAGTCGTTGTGATGTTCCTATCATTTTAGTGCCGAAAAAGGATGGTACGTCGCGTATGTGCGTTGATTGTAGATGCATTAATAATATTACTATTCGTTATCGTCATCCTATTCCTAGGCTAGATGATATGCTTGATGAATTGAGTGACTCTACAATTTTCTCCAAAGTTGATTTGCGTAGTGGATACCATCAAATTCGTATGAAATTGGGAGATGAATGGAAAATAGCATTTAAAACTAAGTTTAGATTATATGAGTGGTTAGTCATGCCTTTTGGGTTAACTAATGCACCTAGTACTTTCATGAGATTAATGAACGAAGTTTTACGTGCTTTCATTGGACGATTTGTGGTAGTTTACTTTGATGACATATTGATTTATACCAAATCTTTGGAGGAACATTTGGAACATTTACGTGTTGTTTTTATTGCTCTACATGATGCACGTTTGTTTGGTAACCTTGGAAAGTGCACCTTTTGCACCGACCGAGTATCTTTTCTTGGCTATGTTGTTACTCCACAGGGAATTGAAGTTGATAAAGCCAAATTGAAGCTATTGAGAGTTGGCCGCAGCCCAAAACGGTCACACAAGTGAGGAGTTTCCTTGGCCTTGCTGGTTTCTATAGGCGTTTTGTGAGAGATTTCAGCACCATTGCTGCACCTCTCAACGATCTTACAAAGAAGGATGTGCCTTTTGTTTGGGGTACCGCACAGGAAGAAGCCTTCACGGTATTGAAAGATAAGTTGACACGTGCTCCTTTACTCCAACTTCCTGATTTTAATAAGACTTTTGAGCTTGAATGTGATGCTAGTGGAATTGGATTAGGAGGTGTGTTATTACAAGATGGCAAACCTATTGCATACTTTTCTGAAAAATTGAGTGGGCCTAGTCTGAACTATTCTACTTATGATAAAGAATTATATGCTCTTGTTCGGACCTTAGAAACATGGCAACATTATTTATGGCCCAAGGAATTTGTTATACATTTTGATCATGAATCTTTGAAACACATTAAAAGTCAAGCAAAACTGAACCATAGACATGCTAAATGGGTTGAATTCATTGAGACTTTCCCTTATGTCATTAAACACAAGAAGGGTTAAGAAAATGTTATTGCTGATGCATTTTCTCATCGTTATACTATGCTTTCACAACTTGATTTAAAATATTTGGTTTGGAGACTATCAAAGATCAATATGTGCATGATGCTGAATTTAAAGATGTATTGCATAATTGTAAGGAAGGGAGAACTTGGAACAAGTTTGTTATTAACGATGGATTTGTGTTTCGTGCTAACAAGCTATGCATTCCATCTAGCTCCGTTCGTCTTCTGTTGTTGCAAGAGGCGCATGGAGGAGGATTAATGGGACACTTTGTCGTCAAGAAAACGGAGGATATATGTCGGTGTCAAAACCGGCGGATCTCGGGTAGGGGGTCCCGAACTGTGCATCTAGGCCGGATGGTAACAGGAGGCAAGGAACACGATGTTTTACCCAGGTTTGGGCCCTCTTGATGGAGGTAAAACCCTACATCCTGCTTGATTAATATTGATGATATGGGTAGTACAAGAGTAGATCTACCACGAGATCAAGGAGGCTAAACCCTGAAAGCTAGCCTATGGTATGATTGTTGTATGATGAAGTTGTCCTACGGACTAAAACCCTCCGGTTTATATAGACACCGGAGAGGGTTAGGGTTACACAAAGTCAGTTACAATGGTAGGAGATCTCGAATATCTGCATCGCCAAGCTTGCCTTCCACGCCAAGGAAAGTCCCATCCGGACATGGGACGAAGTCTTCAATCTTGTATCTTCATAGTCCTGGAGTCCGGCTGAAGGTATAGTCCGGCTACCCGAACACCCCCTAATCCAAGACTCCCTTAGTAGCCCCTGAACCAGGCTTCAATGACGACGAGTCCGGCGCGTAGATTGTCTTCGGCATTGCAAGGCAGGTTCCTCCTCCAAATTCTTCATAAAAGTTTGTAAACACCAAGAGTAGTGTCCAGCTCTGCAAAACAAGTTTCCACGTATTGCCACAGAGAGAATAATATTAACACAAATCTAATCTGCTGACGTATTCCGCAGCGTGACATCACACTACGGCCAAGCCTTTATTCGAATCGTTTTCACTTTTCCACCTCAGCGTGTTTTGCGAGGCGGTTTCCTTGGCATGTCTTGTCAAAGCAGAGATCGTGTCCCCCATTTATGGGATTCTCATCAATACGGACGTGGGTAACCCAACCGCGCCATTTATCACGGCGCTTGGGAGGCAAGCGAGTTTTACTAGGCTGGTGGGGACGCATAGTCGCATCCGCTCATATAAGCGGATAAGGATCCACCTTTTTACCTATGCCTTCTTCCTCCTTTGCCTATCCATCTTCTGCGCACCTGAGCTCCAGCGCCCAAGCCCGCACTTCCTACCTCAACCTTCTCCAACAATGTCCGGAGCAGGAGGCAAGTGGATGGTCTCCTCCGTCACGGAGGGCCATGTCAAAAGGCTAAGGAAGGCCGGATACCTGTCCAAAGACATCGCGCACCGGCTTCCTGAGGAGGGGCAGCTTCTCCCCACCCCAAGGACCCATGAGAGGGTAGTATTTCTTCCCCACTTCCTCCGCGGACTGGATTTTCCTCTCCACCCATTTGTCCGCAGGCTCATGTTCTACTATGGCCTAGCTTTCCACGATCTGGCCCCGAACTTCATCCTCAATATCTCGGCATTTATCGTCGTGTGCGAGGCTTTCCTCTGCTTCCGCCCCCATTTCGGCCTCTGGCTCAAGACCTTCAACGTCAAGCCAAAGGTGGTGCACGGCAACTAGGCGGAGTGCGGAGGTTCCATGGCGGGCAAAATAGCCAACGTCCTATGGCTCGAGGGCTCCTTTGTGGAGACCTTGAAGGGGTGGCAGTCAGGGTGGTTTTACATCACCGAGCCACACGATCCGAAGTGGATCACAGCCCCTGAATTCCGATCCGAACCCCCTACGCGGCTCACGTCCTGGAAGGAGACGGGCTTGTCGTGGGGCGACGAAGAAGAGGTGACCGGACTGCAAAAATGCATCTAGTCCCTGGTGAACAAGCAGCTCAAGCTTGTCAACGTAGTCCAGGTCATGCTCATCCGCCGGATCCTTCTGTGTCAAGAACGGGACTTCAATTTGTGGGAGTTCAACCCGGCGCAGCACCGAACTCTGAGCAGGCTCTTCGACACGACGTACGAAGATGTCTGGAAGGGGCTAACCAAAGGCGCCGAGGCTCCCAAATCCGCCTCCGAAGACCGCGGATTCAGCTCGCAGCGTCCTGCTGGCGAGGTAAAATATTTTCATCTTTTATAGGATGTTATAGTTTGACTCTATGCGGGATCTAAACTCCCTCACCTTTGACAGGATTGGCAGGCGAAGTCCGGACTGATTAACTGTCCGGCTCCCTTGCTCGAAGACCTAGCCCCTGCTCTCCTAGTGAAGCTGCTGGTTCTGGCACCTTATGTGTTGCCGGAGAAGAAGGCCAAGAAGAAGAAGGCCACGGGGACTCGAAAGAGTTCCCGGCATATGGTGGTGTCGGACTCGTCGTCCGATGAGTCCGAGACGCACTCCTCCCGTGAAGACGAGGAGGAGGAAGAAGAGACCTCTCCCCCTCCAGCGGGGGGAGTAAAGAAGAGGAAGGCCACCCTAGTAGGGGAGGCCGAAGGGTCCAAGAAGAGGAAAACCCCTCCGCCGGACTACGCCCCCGACGCCGACGAGGACGAAGAGGAGTGGCCGGACAGGGCCAAGCGTCCGGCGAAATCGTAAGTGTTCGGATACCAGAGTAACTAATGATATTCCTTTTGTTGCACGGCTTTCCCTAATGTCGAATATAATCGTGCAGCCCACCCAAGGACGGGCTCGACGAGTCGTCGAGCGGCTCCCTGGATTCATCGGTCGTGAATTCAGTTCCGCCCGCTGCCTCCCCCTGTGCTGCGGATGACGCCGAAGTGGCGTCGCGACAAGCTCCGGGGCAAGAGGAGGTGGTCCAGGAGGAGCCGCGAGGCGACCTCCCGGACTCTAGGAGTAAAGGGGACAAGACCCCCCAGGGCTCCAAGTCCGGCTTTAAGCTAGACACCGCACCGGAATCGTCAACGGTTCCGGACCGCGGCAGGCGAACTCCTGCCAAGAGGAGCAAGCCTATTGAGCCGGCGTCCTCCGTCCAACTGGAGGCATCGGACAATCTGCTGGAGGTGCTTAAGGGCGCCTCCATCGACGAGGAGCACCGTACCATCATGAGTACGGTGGTCCAGAAGGTTCGGTCCACCAAAAGCGGACTTACTGAAGCTTGTGCTAGCCTTCTAACAGGCTTCGAGGTAAGTAGAAATATGTAAAAATATTACCGCATAGACAGTAGCCCCTGATGCTCTGTTTGGCGTTCGGAAAGAAAAGCCGAATAGAGGATCTATTAAATATCGCAGGAGTCTAACTAAAAAGGAGTCAATATACGTATGCAGGCTTCGCTGCTGGCCACTGCCGCACTGACTGCGGAGGTGGGTGCCCTGAAGCAGGGCCTCGAGCGGACCGAGAAAGAGCTCGGCCTTGCCAAACGGCAGCTCGAGGAGAAAGAAGGTAAGAGATACCTTATAGAAAAAAAATGCCTATAAGAAGACGCAATTGCAAAAAATGACAGGAGTATACTGCTTATTGTAGGGGCCGCAACTGAGGTGGCGACCCTCAAGCAGGCGCTGTCCGAGGCCGAGAAGAAAGCGGCCACCGAGCGCACCGAGCGGGAGAAATTTGAGGCGCAGGTCGGTGAGGTGCAACAAGAGCTTCAGGCTCTCATGAAAAAACATGAGAGTTTGGAGCTTGACTCGAAGACGCGAGCGTCCGAGCTTGCTGCGGCCCTTAAAGCTGCCAAATCTGCCAAGGATGAAGCCCAGAAGGCCCTCCAGGAATTGAACGCGGTGAAAAAGATAGCGGCGGGTAAGGCTCTTGTTACTTACCCGAATCCGGAGCTCTCCAGGGGCATTCGCAGATCTTCCCCGCAGTGTATCCGATGCCGCCGCATTCTACCGAGCCGAGGAAGGCAGCTCGACGGAGAAGGTGTTCTGGTCTCAGTACGCTGAGGCCGGACACCCTGTGCCCTTGAGCGACCAGCTAAAGCAGCTGGTCGAGCTCCACAAGGCGGCCGAACAGGCCCTGAAGGGCTTCATAGTTCGGCTGTGGCCTGGAGAGGCCCTGCTTGGGAGCTACTTCGGACTGGTGCGGCGGCTGGTGGAGGCTTGTCTAAGGCTCGAGGTCATCGAGCGCTCCGTCTGCATCGAAGGTGCCCGTAGGGCCCTTGCCCGTGCAAAGGTGCACTGGGGTAAGCTGGACGGTGAGAAGATTGTGAGGGACGGGCCGCCGCCGGGGAAGGAGCATCGCAAGCCCGAGAACTATTACAAGGATGTTCTGGCCGGTGCCCGCCTTATGGCGGATGAATGCACCAAGGATGTAATTTTTGAATGAACTCGCTCGTGTTATCCTGTGCGCTGAAAACTTGTTCATATGCGCTAAGCAATGCTTGAATTTAAAATATTACTTTCTGTGCGGCCGTTTATCAAAAAATTGAGAGATGGCCAGTCGTCGGCTTCTGCCCCCATGCCACTAGTGCTGGGGTGTTCGGGATAAACCTGAGCGCTCTTTTTCCCATGATTGGGTCCGTCGAGGGAGGCGCTCAGCACAATGAACAAGGCAATCGGACTATAATGCTTGAACACTCTCACTTAGCCATAGAACTCTATAATTTTAAATTTCGGCGAAGCCCCCAGTATTCGGAAGACCGAGTTCGGGGCGCTATCCACGCCTTGGCCGGACAAAGCCGGTTCCTCGCTCGAAGCGGCATGAGTCTTTAAGGACTTGAAAAACCTCTCGAACAGCGACCGGTCTCTCGCCTCATCATGACAGTCAGTTTTAGCTTTCTCTACTGAGGTGCTCAGCCCAGCTCAACTGGGGCACAATCGCAGTAGTTCTCCTAGTGCTACCTTAGCCGATATAGCGGAACATAAGGCACCAAAACATAGGAGTCGGGCAAACCTAACTATTGACCCAAATCATGATTCGGAGCCGATGCATATAGTGCTATAAGTTCGGGGTGCCGCACTTGTGAAAGTGTACGGACTTCTCACGCCATATTGATGGGTACTGAAGCCCCTGGCGTATTTTTGCCGTACCACAGTGTACGGATGCAACATGTTATTGATAAACATATACATATAAAGAGGATAATGCAAAAAATAGACAAAAAGCTATGCATTGTTTATAGAAAGGCTGCTATGAAAGCGGAACGATACAAATAGTGCGATAAGCAAAAGAAATTGGACTATTTAACATGTCCTGGCCAGGGGCAGGCCACGGAATTGTATTAAAAAACAGGTATACTGCTCGCAATAGAGACCACCTGGGAGTTCCATAATGCGGCGTGGCTTGTCTGCTTTCCTGGATCTTACATCGTTTGTGTGGCAGTTCAAATTGCCGAACAGGTCATCCGAAGTATGGAGTCCTGAGAGTAAGAGAAAAAAAGAAAAAAAGGAATCCGGCAGCCCCTGGTGCGATTTAAGCCATATTTCGGGCGTGCCGTGATAGTGCCCCTTCCCCTGTGCCCATGGTATTTCAAGAGCGTAGTTATGTACGCGAAGCACTGGTTTCGCTATATCGCGAGGGCTAGGGTTGGGGCCGCATTGCTATGCTAGCTCAGAACGTGCCAGGCGGTCTTGTTGTAGGGTACTTCGGGCGTGCTTGACAGTGTCTGGCTTTTTGAAGGCCGAACTAGAGAACTGCCTAGAGAGGCTGCTTTGTACTTCTGCTGCGAGCGCTGCCGTGTGCTCCTCCGTTCGGAGGGAGCGTTTGGTGTTCCCATTGACCGTGATTACTCCTCTAGGGCCTGGCATCTTGAGCTTGAGGTATGCATAGTGCGGTACCGCGTTGAATTTTGTGAATGCGGTTCGCCCGAGCAGTGCATGATAGCCACTACGGAACGGGACTATGTCGAAGATTAACTCCTCGCTTCGGAAGTTATCCGGAGATCCGAAGACCACTTCCAGTGTGACTGAGCCTGTATAGTTGGCTTCTACACCTGGTATGACGCCTTTAAAGGTCGTTTTGGTGGGCTTGATCCTCGAGGGATCTATGCCCGTTTTTCACACTGTATCCTGGTAAAGCAGGTTCAGACTGCTGCCGCCGTCCATGAGGACTCTTGTGAGATGAAATCCATCAATGATTGGGTCTAGAAACAATGCGGCAAAGCCGCCATGACGGATGCTAGTGGGGTGGTCCCTTCGATCAAAGGTGATCGGGCAGGAGGACCATGGGTTGAACTTTGGGGCGACTGGCTCCATCGCATATACGTCCCGTAACGCACGCTTCTACTCCCTCTTGGGGATGTGGGTTGCGTATATCATGTTCACCGTCCGCACTTGTGGGGGAAATCCCTTCTGTCCACCGTTGTTCGGCGGCCTGGGCTCCTCCTCGTTGTCGCTATACAGCCCCTTGTCTTTGTTTTCGGCTCTTAACTTGCCTGCCTGCTTGAACACCCAACAATCCCTGTTGGTGTGATTGGCTGGCTTTTCGGGGGTGCCATGTATCTGGCACAAGCGGTCGAGTATTCGGTCCAAACTGGACGGGCCTTGAGTATTTCTTTTGAATGGCTTTTTCCGTTGACCAGATTTGTAGCCTCGGAATCCGGCAATGACTGCCGCATCCTCGTTGCTATCGCTATTAACGCGGCGCTTTTGTTTGTTCTGACGTGACCTGTCGCTTTTGTCCTTGGTATTCGAATTACCAGGGTTCTTGGTTAAATTGTTGCTGTGAGCTAGCCAGCTGTCTTCTCCCGCGCAAAAGCGGGTCATGAGTGTCGTGAGGGCTGCCATAGATTTCGGCTTTTCCTGTCCCAGGTGCCGGGCAAGCCACTCGTCACGGATATTATGCTTGAAGGCCGCTAAGTCCTCTGCGTCCAGACAGTCGACTATCTGGTTTTTCTTTGTTAGGAACCGCGTCCAGAATTGCCTGGCCGATTCCTCTGGCTGCTGAATTATGTGGCTTAGGTCATCGGCATCCGGTGGTCGCACATAAGTGCCCTGGAAGTTGTCAAGGAATGCGGCTTCCAGGTCCTCCCAAGAACCGATTGAGTCTGCTGGCAAGCTATTAAGCCAATGCCGGGCCGGTCCCTTAAGTTTGAGTGGGAGGTATTTGATGGCGTGTAGATCATCACCGCGGGCCATGTGGATATGAAGGAGATAATCCTCGATTCATACCGCAGGATCTGTTGTGCCATCTTACGATTCGATGTTTACGGGTTTGAAGCCCTCAGGGATTTTATGATCCATTACTTCATCTGTGAAGCATAGTGGGTGTGCGGCACCTCTGTATTGGGATATATCACGACGCAGCTCGAAGGAGCTTTGTCTGTTGAGTTCGGCCCGGCCGGATTTATTGCATCTGGAGTGACGATCACCGTCACGTGCCGTGGGGCGCCTGTGCGATCCATAGATCGATCTTGTTTGCCTTGCCTTGTCCTCCAGTATGTCGCGTAGGTCGGGCGCATTTTCCCGTGCCTTAGTATGCTTTGCACGGCGTCGGGGCATGGCTTGAGTGGAGGGCCAAGAGGCCTCTCTGTCGCGGCCACGAGGTGGCCGGTCGGCCATGTCATGTGCTGGTGATGTAGGTGCTTCCTCCTCTAGTCGGGGTAGCAGCCTGCGCTTTGGGTAACTCTTGGAGGGGCGTTCGAGTTCATACTCTTCGGCCGCAAGGACTTCAGTCCATCTGTCAGCTAGCAAATCCTGTTCAGCTCTAAGCTGTTGCTGTTTTTTCTTGAGGCTGCTTGCCATGTCCATAAGCCTGCGTTTAAAACGCTCTTGTTTGGCGAGATCCTCTGGCACGACGAACTCGTTGTCGTCGAGGCTTGCCTCGTCTTCGGAGGGAGGCGTATAATTATCGTCCTCAACCTCTTGGTCCGCCGCCCTCTCGTGAGGGCTGGCTTCTCTGTCCTCCTGTGCTGAATCTTGCTGGAGGGGGTGTTCTTCGGCGCTATCCGGAGTAGTATTATCTCCCGTGCCGGAATCACCGTTTTTGCTTTGGCGGAATTTAGAGCGGCGCCGCTGACGCCGGCGCTTGGGCTGCTTCTTAGAGGTATTGTCCCCCGCTATTCCATCGCCATCTCCATCCTTTGGAGTGTCCACCATATATATGTCATATGACGAGGTGGCCTTCCAGCGCCCTACAGGTGCTGGTTCTTGTTCTGCATCGTCGTCCATGCCGTCGATGTCTTCGGATCCGAAGTCAAGCATGTTGGTTAAGTCGTCGACAGTGGCTACGAAGTGGGTGGTGGGTGGGTTTTGAATTTCTTCATCGTCCGTATCCCATCCTTGCTGACCGTAGTCCGGCCAGGGCTCTCTTGATAAAGAGAGAGACTTTAGAGAATTCAGGATGTCGCCGAAGGGCGAGTGCTGAAAGATGTCCGCGGCGGTGAACTCCATTATCGGTGCCCAATCGGATTTGATCGGCAGGGGCGCGGGGGGCTCGGAGTTCGGAGAGAAATCCGGCTCCTCGGAGTCACGGGCCATGCGGAGTGCGGGGCTGGAGTTCGGCTCGATCGCCTCTAAGATCGCAGCCCCTGAGGCAGCGTCCAACCGCTGATCCTCGATCGACGCAGTAGGCTCCAAATCAATAGTTGGAACCAATGCGTGTGCGGCCTCCAAGGCGCTGTTCGGCGGCAGAGCTATATCATGCCCATCGAGACAGTGCGGCGCGCTTGGCTGTGGCTCGAATCCGTCGAAGATCAAGTCCCCGCGGATGTTAGCCGTGTAGTTTAGGCTTCCAAACCTGACCTGATGGCCAGGGGCGTAGCTTTCGATCTGCTCAAGGTGGCCAAGCGAATTGACCCGCAGTGCGAAGCCGCCGAAGACGAAGATCTGTTCGGGGAGAAAAGTCTCACCCTGGACTGCATCGTTGTTGATGATCGAAGGAGCCATCGGGCCTAAAAGCGACAACACAGAGGAACTCTCAATGAAAGCACCAATGTCGGTGTCAAAACCGGCGGATCTCGGGTAGGGGGTCCCGAACTGTGCGTCTAGGCCGGATGGTAACAGGTGGCAAGGAACATGATGTTTTACCCAGGTTCGGGCCCTCTTGATGGAGGTAAAACCCTACGTCCTACTTGATTAATATTGATGATATGGGTAGTACAAGAGTAGATCTACCACGAGATCAAGGAGGCTAAACCCTAAAAGCTAGCCTATGGTATGATTGTTGTATGATGAAGTTGTTCTACGGACTAAAACCCTCCGGTTTATATAGACACCGGAGAGGGTTAGGGTTACACAAAGTCGGTTACAATGGTAGGAGATCTTGAATATCCGCATCGCCAAGCTTGCCTTCCACGCCAAGGAAAGTCCCATCCGGACACGGGACGAAATCTTCAATCTTGTATCTTCATAGTCCTGGAGTCCGGCTGAAGGTATAGTCCGGCTACCCGAACACCCCCTAATCCAGGACTCCCTCAATATACTTGCTACACATTTCTTTTGGCCAAAGATGAGACAGGATGTTGAGCGTTTTGTTGCTCGCTGCACTACATGTCAAAAAGCTAAGTAACGACTCAATCATCATGGTTTATATATGCCTTTGCCTGTACCTAGTGTTCCTTGGAAGGATATATCTATGGACTTTGTTTTAGGTTTACCTCGAACAAATAAGGGGAGGGATAGCATATTTGTTGTCGTGGATAGATTCTCGAAAATGGCACACTTTATACCATGTCATAAAAGCGATGATGCTGTTAATGTTGCTGATTTGTTCTTTCATGAAATTATTCGCTTGCACGGTGTGCCAAATACTATTGTTTCATATCGTGATACTAAATTTCGTAGCCACTTTTGGAGATGTTTATGGGCTAAGTTGGGGACTAAACTGCTTTTTAGTACTACTTGTCACCCACAAACTGATGGACAAACTGAAGTAGTCAATAGAACATTGTCTACTATGCTTAGGGTTGTTTTGAAGAATAATAAGAAAATGTGGGAAGAATGCTTGCCTCATATTGAATTTTCTTATAATCATTCGTTGCATTCTACTACTAAGATGTGCCCGTTTGAAATTGTGAATGGTTTCCTACCTCGTGCACCTATTGATTTGTTGCCTCTTCCATCTTCGGAGAAGGTTAATTTTGATGCTAAAGAACGTGGTGAATTGATTTTAAAAATGCATGAGTTAACTTAGGAAAACATTGAGCGTATGAATGCTAAATATAAACTTGCTGGAGATAAGGGTAGAAAACATGTTGTGTTTGCACCTGGAGATCTTGTTTGGTTACATTTGCGTAAGAATAGATTTCCTAATTTGAGTAAATCAAAGCTAATGCCACGTGCAGCTGGTCCTTTTAAGGTGTTAGAGAAAATAATTGATAATGCATATAAACTTGAGCTGCCTGCAGATTTTGGGGTTAGTCCCACTTTTAACATTGCAGATTTGAAGCCTTATTTGGGTGAGGAAGATGAGCTTCCATGAAGGACGACTTCATTTCAAGAAGGGGAGGATGATGAGGACATCAATACCATTGTTACAGCCACAGCCCCTGCTGCTATACATACTGGGCCAATTACTAGAGCTCGCGCACGCCAATTGAATTATCAGGTACGTTCAGTTCTTGGTAATGATTCTGATGTTCATGAGAATATGATGCTGCCTAAATTGGATACATTTGTTTTGCTTACAAATGAAGGGCCTAGCATGGATAAGAGGGATGAACACTGGATCAAGACCAAGCATGGAGATGATGGCATGCGCAAGGGGATCAAGAACGGAGTTACAAGTGATGATTTCAGGACTTTGAAGCCCCCATAAGGAGTGCATGAAGCCTTGGACAAAATATACAAGATGCCACTTCATAAATTTCGTCCAGAGGCTATTCTAGGTGCTGCGTCACCTTATTATTGGGCCAGGCCCATGTATTTTCGAAATACTTAAGTACATGCTGTTTTTAGAATCCGTATGTGTGGGGAAACAAGAGTTAGGGTTGGTTTCAGACCCCTCCTCCAAGGGCCACGAAATTCCCCCCTCTTCCTCCATATATACATCCCCTTAGGGCGTCGTTTATACTTTGGGTTTTGTTTAGATTAAAAGTTCGCCATAGTTGCAACTTCGCGTACTTCATTTGTGTCCAACGACCAGACCAAGACGTCACAGAACCCCACCTTCATTAATAAAGCTTTCCTCATTTATTCGCAATATCCAGATTGCAATCTTAGTTTCTTGCTTGTTCTTCATTTGCTCGCAGGAAATAGACCCTCGTGGTCAAGTTGATCGTGCTCCGGCGTGGTCAATAACCATCAGAAGCTGGTTTAGCGATTGCTAAGGCGCGACGTCTTCGCACGTTCGTAGTCGGATCATCAAAGTCGACTCCCACAGAAAACGATACCTATCTCATCGAAACATGGGGACACCTTCGCCTCTATCAGAGATCGGGCGCGAGGGCCTTGCTCCTTTGGGCGATGGATGGCAGAGGCACGGAATCGAAAGGAGGCTTGGGGCTAAGGGAGAGCAAGGAGGATCTCCTCCCCTGGATCATGCGCATGAGGCAGAGCGCTCCGGCTCGGCAGAGCGAAGGGATTGAGGGAAGTATTGAGTTGGTTGGTGGATGGATCGAACTGATCCCGAGGAAGAAGTTACGTACGTGGCGACGGGCAGGGGATGGATGGGACATTGCTCCTAAAGTTTAGGGTTAGGGTCTAGTTACATAGCAGGTAGATTAGTTTAGGGGCTACTCAGGCCCTCCGATCATAATCAGACGGTCCGAGATAATTAGGTTAGGAGACTCCAACGAGAAAACGATGATACTTTATAGATGTTTGGGGATGATCCGAATCGAACGGTGACGACTGTCCAGGTTGGGTTCGGAGGAGTTTTCGGACACGTGCGCGAGGAGAGCCGCGAGCTGACGAGAGAGGTTAGGTTGGGCCTGGAGGTAGGTAGTGGACTGTGTAGACGGTCTAGGGAGGAAAGAGATGGAAAGCCCGACAACAGTTTTCATAGACCGAATTCGTCCGGCGATTTGACCGACTATATTGTCGCTATAGTTATCCGTTGAGGACTCAAACGACCTCCGAATGCGATGAAACTTGGCAGGCGGCTTATCTACACTATAACAACACCGCATGCAAACTTTCAACCCATTCCGAGAACATTTTCCAGACACTTAAAAAATATTATTTCGGACATGCCGCTGGCGCATGCAAGTGTGTCTGGGCTCAGAACGGACAACGGAAAAAACGAGGAGACCAGGATGGATGCAAGTTTTGAAAACATGATGCTGCAATGCACATGATGACAGGACAAGATGCAACATGCAAGCAAATGACAAGGCAACAACAGCAAAAAACTGGAAGACACCTAGCGCATTGGTCTCAGGGCGTTACAACACTCCACCACTACAAGAGGATCTCGTCCCGAGATCTAGGATGGCACCGGAGAGAAACGAAAGAGGAAGAGAAGAGGTAAAACTAAGTTGCTTCTTTGACAAATGCGTGAAACCAAAGAACCTTGAGAGGTTGAAAAAATCGAAAGAAAGAATACAACGAAGATGAACAAAGTTGAAAACACTCCGTTAGAAAAGAGGAGCAAGGAACATTACTAGAGTCTTGTAGGATGAAAGACATAAGAAAAAGGGTTGCAATGGACAAGAAGTACATGCAAGCACTCCGGTAGAAACGAGATGTACAAGGAACGATAAAGATCAATTATGACAACACTCCGGTTGGACATGGAAGGTAAAGAATATGAGCTTGGAAAATGAAAGCACTTGGATGAGACTCCGGTTAGAAGTGGAATAATATCCACAACACTCCGGTTAAAACAAGATAGAGAAGGAATACAATTGATATAATTTGGACAGCACTCCGACTGCAAATGGAAGGGAAGAACAACCTCCTGAGGAGAGGTGCTCTTGTGCTTGGTGAGTGTGGTGGATTTGGTGGAATGAATCCGGTCCAAGATGAGATGCCTCCCTACGGTGGTGGCTAGTCCTATATATAGAGACCAGGGCCCTCTTCCCAAATATTGAGCGGGAAGGGATCCCACAAAGGCCAAATTCGAAGGGAGACAACTAGTACAAGTTATCCTGACTAAAGGTGGTCTTCCCCTGCCAAAGGCTCTGGTGGTGACGCCGTCTTGGGCTCCACGGTGACCTCCGTCCTGCTGTCCAGCTGGTCTTGGTCTTGTTGCACTGATATGGAAACCTTTGCCTGATGCCTCGGGACTCCACGCCTGTGCTTGCCTCTTTAGCACCAAAGAGGAAACGAGGACACTACGCGCACTGGCGCCCACCTGGCGCCCGCCTAGCTCTAGTCGTCATGGCTTGCATCATAGGAACCTCGCGAGGTATCCCTTGCCTTGATCTCTCTGCCCCTCGCGAGCAAGCCTGGTGAGGCCGCCCCTGAGGAGGTCTTGCGTCGTCCGCCTCATGAGGCTTGGCCCCTCACGAGGGTCTTGAGTGTTTGCTGATGAAGATGGGCCGTACAGGGCCGCTGGTGGAGCCATGCCGCAGGCCGCAGGCAGGCAAGTCTGGGGACCCCCATTCCCAGAACATCAACACTATCGATAGCCGCGCCCGTGGAGATGGGCCTAGTTCATAGTTGGTCACACTATGGGTCAACCGTAATAATAATAATAATAATAATAATAATAATAATGTGCTTAATAAAAACCCTAGTTCGATGATGAGAAAGAGGTTGGTTGTGATCAAGAGAGGACCACGGAGGTATCGTGGATACCCGAGTTGGTTGATCTTTATGTGATCGTCAGAAGATCACCGTGGTATTGGGGATACCGAGTTGTTGGATATTTGGGGTGTTATGCAAGAATCACGGGTAAAGGTGAAGCTCCTTGTGGTCATGTAATGATTACTACGGTATTGTAATACCAAGGTTGATTGGATCCTGAGATGATCGTGTGACGCCCGTGATGGTAAGCTTATGCATGTGATGGTTACGAGATAACCCGAGCAGAGTAAGTTGGTGCATGATAGCGTCATCATGTTGCATGCTAGTATCATCATGTTCATATGTTCATAGTGTTCTGCTTGTATCATGTTCATCTTATTCATGCTATGATTGATCTGATAGCATCATGTTAATCCTTGTTAACCTATAATTGCCATGCTATTGTGTAACACCCATAATGCGGCTATATTTCCCACGTGTCGGGGCATGACTTAGAGGCATAGCCGCATTGTAGGTTTGTCGCAAGAGGGGTAATCTTCACACAATTCCATGTACTGAATAAGAAAGGGATAAAAAGTTGGCTTACAATCGCCACTTCACACAAATAACAAGTTAAACATACATCATCCAGAATACAATAAGGATCCGACTACGGAACCAAAATAAAAGGAAAACAACCCCAAATGCTAGATCCCTGATCGTCCCGACTGGGCTCCACTACTGATCAAACGGAAACGGAACAAAACAACGATCAAGATCTTCATCGAGCACCTAGTTGAGCTCGGTTGCGTCATCTACACTGGTATCATCGGCACTTGCAACTATTTGGAAGTATCTGTGAGTCACGAGGACAAACCAATCTCACACCCGCGAGATCAAGACTATTTAAGCTTATGGGTAGGATAGGGTAGAGAGGTGGAGCTGCAGTAAGCACTAAGCATATATGATGGCTAACATATGCAAATAAGAGCGAGAATAGAAGCAATGCAACGGTCGTGAACTAGAAGTGATCCTGAAACTACTTACGCACAAACATAACACAAGAACCGTGTTCACTTCCCGGACTCCGCCGAAAAGAGACCATCACGGCTACACACGTGGTTGATTCATTTTAATTAAGTTAAGTGTCAAGTTTTCTACAACCGGGTATTAACAAATTCCCATCTGTCACATAACCGCGGTCACGGCTTTCGAAAGCTCAAAACCCTACAGGGGTATCCCAACTTAGACCAGCACAAGCTCTCACGGTCAATGAAGGATATTCCTTCTCCCGGGAAGACCCAATCAGTCTCGGAATCCCGGTTACAAGACATTTCGACAATGGTAAAACAAGACCAGCAAGACCGCCCGATGTGCCGACAATCCCGATAGGAGCTGCACATACCTCGTTCTTAGGGAAACACCAGATAAGCTAAGCGTACAGGTACCAACATAACCCAAGTTGCCAAGGGACGGTCCCGCACGGTGCTCTAGTTCGGACCAACACTTAGAGAAGCACTGGACCGGGGGGTTAAAATAAAGATGACCCTTCGGTTGGCCGGCCCAAGGGAAGGGTAATAGGTTGTTAGGAAAATGTAAAACCAAGGTTGGGCCTTGCTAGAGGAGTTTTATTCAAAGCGAACTGTCATGGGGTTCCCATAACAGCCAACCGTGTAAGGAACACAAAATCAAAGAACATAACATCGGTATGACGGAAACTAGGGTGGCAAGAATGGAACAAAACACCAGGCATAAGGCCGAGCCTTCCCCCCTTTACCAAGTATATAGATCCATTAAAGTAAATAAGATATAATAATGATATCCCGACAATATCCATGTTTTCCAACATGGAACAAACTTCATCTTCACCTGCAACTAGCAACGCTATAAGAGGGGCTAAGCAAAAGCGGTAACATGGCCAAACAATGGTTTGCTAGGAAAGGTGGGTTAGAGGCTTGACATGGCAATATGGGAGGCATGATAAGCAAGTGGTAGGTAGCGTGACATAGCAATAGAGCGAACAACTAGCAAGCAAAGATAGAAGTGATTTCGAGGGTATGGTCATCTTGCCTGAGATCCCGCATGGAAGAACGAGTCCATGAAGAAGACAAACGGACGTAGTTGAACGAATCCTCACAACTCCGGAATGAAATCGAAGCTAAAGCGAGAAGCAACCCAGAAAGAAGCAAGCAACATAGTAAACAACCATCACATGAACATGTCATGATGCACAACCAAGTATGATGCATGTCTGGTTTAAAGAGGCATGGCATGGCAAAGTGCACAAACAAAACTTCAAGTTAAGTGGAGCTCAATATGCAACGAGTTTCATATTGATGAAACACCACAACAATTATTTAGTTCTCTCCCGTTTAAGTACTCCACAATATAAAATGTTGGTTAGCATGGCAAGGGGTGAAGCATATGAAAACTACCTATCTAGGCAAGTTTAAATGAGGCCGGAACAACAAGCAACAAGTCCGAAGAAATCCTCATGAGCATATATTAGATTTGGTATTGTTCTGCCCTAAACCATATTTTAGAGTTATAAAACATGCAAAGAAGAGTGCACCATGTTAAACTAGGCATTTTCCCACCCCATTTACATATAAAGTTTATTAAATTTGGAGCTATGGTTATTTAGTTATGAATTAAATCATTTTAACATGGAATTTATGCAAATTAATGCAAACAATATTTTAAACATTTTTATCATGGATGAAAGTTGCATATTATGAAACTAGATGAATTTCTAAGCATTTTTCATGTTTACAACATTTTAAACCGATGCACGGTTAGTGAGTCATTATATGCATGAACTCTAGGGACTTTTCTATAAAACGGCGTCCTCTGGAATAATTAGGAAATTCGAAGATCTAAAAAAACTAAACAGGCTGAAACTTGAACTGGCCCAACAGGTGGAAAAAAAGGAGGGGCGCTGGAGCTGGCCTCACCATGGGCCTTGGCCCGTTCGGTGGGGAGGAGGCGCGTTGGGCCCGACCAGGAGGCAACGACGCGGTCAACGCGAGCGGTCGTCTTGCTCGACCACCAACGAAGCAGAGGACGGCAGAGGCGTGATGCGGGGTAGCGGGCGTGAACTCCGGCTCTATCGGGACCCCGATTCCAAGTCACATCGATCTAGCCGGTAACACCTCATATCACTTTGCGGCCTCACGCACGGTATTCCCACGGGTGTCGCCTTACCCTGGCCTGGGACCGTTTGTGCCTTTTAGCTCACGTATATGATTGTGTCTCTAGCATCCATATGATAGAGAACCCGGGCCGACATGGCTAGTCGTGAACCCCAAGCGTCACTAACCTATGGGGACATGCATACATGATTCACATCGAGCATGTCGGTCAGCAGCGTGTGAATCCGGGCTGTAGCACTGGGCTAACAGGACTCCGGGGACCCCGGGCTGTAGCAGGCTAGGCAGGACTCCGGAGGTCACCCCGTAACATTTCCCCGAAGGGACAGACACAGGAACGAAATGAAACACATGCCGGCCAGTCAAGTGTCCTGAGCAGTAGTGCTGGGCTAGCAGGACTCCGGTGAACCGGGCTGTAGCGGACTACTATGGCTCAAAGAAGCACTAGACTACATTTCCCCATAAGAGAGGCTGCCAAGGATAAACAACTAGATTGTCGGATCCCACACATAGCAATACACGTCACACGTACGCATAACATGCAAGTATGTGTTGTACAACATGGCATCACAACATAACGCAAACTCATATAGATAAAGGCCCAGAAGAGCCACATAACATTAATACAAACAGGGGTCACATGACCCATCATTCAGAGCATACAAGCAACGGAAGCATTACATGTCTGAGTACAGACAACTACAAAAGAAAAAGGCTAAAAGGCCTGACTATCTACAAGTCCCTCCCAAGGGTACAAGATCGTAGCTGAGATAACAAGCTACTCATCGAAGTCCAAGCGGTACTACTAGTGAGACAGATGTCTCACCTGCAAAACATAAATAAAGCAAACGTGAGTACAAAGGTACTCAGCAAGACTTACATCAAGTCCTATCATACATGCATTTGTATCAAGAAGGTAATGTGGGGTTTAGTTGCAGCAAGCCAGGGTTCCCAAGCCCACCTCGCCGATGGATCTACGCTTGGTACACCGTGCCACTTGTGCCAAGTCTCTCCCAAGCCCACCTGGCCGGGTGCCACTTGGTAGACTACTAACACTACCTACAAACACCAGAAACTATTTGCAACTCCTGGACAGAGATCAAGTTGGCTAATAAGTCGAGAGGGGCACTTAAGCATTCCAATGTGTGGTAGTAGCTGGTCATTGGACAACATGCACGGAACTTAGTGCTTAAGGACGGTTCCAGTGAGACAACCCACCATGTACTCCTACATGGCCTCTCACCACTACCTTTGCCAAGTCGTGTTCACACGCTTAACTCTCAGCACCAGAACATATCGTAACATTCCAATTCATTCCCGATGAATCAGACCTGACATACTCTAAGCAATAGCAGGCAATGCATGGTAGGAACACAACATGGCTCAATCAACTCCTACACATGCTAGTGGGTTTTAACTATTTACTGTGGCAATGACAGGTCATGCAGAGGAAAGGGTTCAACTACCGCAGCATAAAGTAGCAGTTGAATCGTTGTTGTCCTAATGCAACAAATGAGAGCAGGAGTGAGAGAGTAGGATTGTATCGAAATGAACAAGGGGGTTTGCTTCCCTGGTAGATCAACAAGGAAGGCACTGCTCCTCAGACAGGTACTCTGGAAGGGTCTCCGGAGCAGGACCTATCGAGAAGGAACGATGTCGGTAATCAATACACAACCATATGCACCAATATGATGCATGATCATGGCATGAATATGTGATGCTGATTGAGCCAATGCAACTAGCTTTTATTTGGATGAAATCCATTTGAACCAAGAATCAAATGCATCTCCAAAATAAGCTCTTTATATAAGCCATTTTAGTGTTTCACTTATACAGCATGTATAGGTTGGTTTGTCATGCATGAAAATGGTACAGATGGATAGATTGAATTTTTCTGATCATTTTTCATACATAAATTATTTCAATCTGAGCTACGGTTGAATTTCTATGAATTTTTGAAGTTTATAGCATTTTCTGGAATTTCCTGATTTAATTTAAAACCAAAAAAGAAATAACCACGTCAGCACTGCGTCATTCTTGCGTCAACAAGTCAACAGCGCGGACCAAGTCAAACCTGACGTGTGGGGTCCACATGTCAGTGACTCAGTTAGTTAACAGGGGGTTTATTTAGTCTAATTAGGATTAGTGGGTGCCGGGCCCACTGGTCAGCGACTTACTAGCTAACTAACCTAGGTTAATTAGCATTAAACTAATACTAACTAAAAAGTCAGGGGGTGGCCCACGTGTCAGTGACACGAGGGGAAGGTCAAACCACGATCAGCGGGTTAAACCTGTCGGTGACTCGACGCCGGCGAGGCCAGACGCGGCGGAGGGCGTCGGAAATCGCCTTCCGGCGACCAAACGCGCGGCAGAGACTACCTATGTGATGCTCAGGCTCGCACGCATCCTGTGGAACACGCGGGAGGCCGTGGGGTGGCCGGAGACGACCGCGGCGAGGTTATCTGTGGCGGCCGGAGCTACAGGAACGGCGGGTTCGGCGCTACGGAGCTCGAGAGGGGCTGCGGAGTGCCTCGACGGCCTCCTGGCGTTGCACTGAGCACGATGGTGTGCTCGGTCGCGGCCCTACGTGACAGTGGCCACGGCAGCGACATGCACGGCGGAGCCGAGCTCTCGGCCGCGACGACGACGGTGTTAGAGGAAGAATTCAAGCTAGGGGAGAGGGGGGATCGACGCAGTGGCTCACAGAGTATGCAGTAGGCTTCGAAGCGGGCTCGGGGAAGGCCGGACGGCGACGTGCGGGCAGTGGGGATCCACGGCGGCCGGCGGTGAAGAAGACGATGATGGCGGCTCCTCGGGGCATTCCGGCTTGTGTGGCTGAGGAAGACGATGCAGGGCAATGGCGCGGAGCTCGTGGGCACGACGAGAGGGCGAGGGGGAGGCGGTGAGCATGACAACGGCGAGCGGTGGTGATGGCAGCATTCGGGCAGCAGCGGGGAAGAGAGCAGAGGAGGGGGGAAAGGTCGGGAGAGAGTGAGAGGTGTTCAGGGGGGTGCGTGTCGCCCTCGGGTGCCTCCAGCGGCGAGTAGGGAAGCAGGAGGTGGCCGGCGTGTGCTCGTGCGCGGTGACCACGCGCCCTTCGTCCTCCTGGCAAGAGGAGGAAGATGACAGGGGAGGTGGGGATGGGCCGGGCTGGCCAGCCAGCTGGGCCGGCTTCTCTCCTGGGCCAGGCAAGCCAGGTGAGGTTTTTCCCTTTTTGTTATTCTTTTCTATTTCTGTAATTTGTTTTGATTTGATTTTCATACCAAATCATTTCATAAACTTCTGAAAATTATTATGTGGCCTGTTTAAAATTATTCAAGGCCACTTGCAAACTTTCAGAGTTTTTGGATCATATTTGAAACATATCAAATATAATTTCCAATGCAAATAATTATTGAATTAATTCCAAAAGTACAAAATAAATACTTATGAGCTCCTGAAAATGTTGGATTGAATTTTATCTCTGTCCAAGATTTTTAGAGAGCAACATGAGCATTTTCTTGGACCCTTTTAGAGCAATTTTTTATTTGGGTCATTTCCAGAATGATTCTGAGGGTTTCGCAAATCCCCATTTCAATTTTAAATGGAATTTAAACATGATGCACAAATGACTAGTTGGTCTAGGTCATACCAGAACTAGGGATGTGACAACTCGCCCCCACTCAAAGAAATCTCGTCCCGAGATTCAGGAGTTGGCGGAAAGAAAGTGGGGTACTCCAGTCGAAGACGATCTTCAAGCTCCCAGGTAGCTTCTCTCTCCGAATGATGAGACCACTGAACCTTGAGAAACTTGATGTTATGACGTCGAGTGACATGCTCTGCTTGATCCAGAATGCGGACGGGGTACTCTCGATAAGTGAGGTTATCTTGGAGATCAAGCGTTTCGTGGTCCACTCCGCAGATGGAATCCGAGAAGCACGGCCTGAGTTGAGAGACGTGGAAGACATCATGAACTCGAGAAAGATGTGGGGGTAGTTCCAACTGGTAGGCAACCTCTCCTCGTTTAGCAAGAATGCGAAAAGGACCAATGTAACGAGGAGCCAACTTTCCCTTGATACCGAAACGATGGGTACCCTTCAAAGGGGTAACCCGAAGGTAAGCCTTGTCACCAACTTCATAAGCCACTTCCTTATGACGACAGTCATACTGGCTCTTTTGACAAGATTGGGCTGTTTTCAAATTCTCACGAATGATGCGAACTTGCTCTTCTGCCTCCTGAATCATGTCCGGTCCAAAGAATTGTATTTCACCGGTTTCTGACCAGTTCAAAGGTGTTCGACATCTTCGTCCATACAGAACCTTAAAAGGAGCTTTCTTGAGGCTGGATTGGTAGCTATTGTTATAAGCAAACTCGATGAACGGAAGACACTTCTCCCAATTCATACCGAATGAGATAACACAAGCTCTAAGCATGTCTTCAAGAATTTGGTTGACCCTTTCCACCTGACCACTTGATTGAGGGTGGAAAGCGGTACTGAAGGAAAGATGGGTGTCCATGGCAGTTTGGAAACTCTCCCAGAAATGGGAGGTGAAAAGACTACCACGGTCTGAATTGATCTCTAGTGGAACACCATGTAGTGACACTATTCGAGAAATATATAAGTCAGCGAGCTGACTAGCAATGATACTCTCTCGAACAGGTAGGAAGTGAGCCACTTTGGAAAGACGATCAATGACTACGAAGATAGCATTATTCCCTCTCTTGGTCCTGGGAAAGCTGGTGATGAAGTCCATACCAACTTTATCCCATTTCCACTCAGGAATAGCTAAAGGATGAAGGGTGCCAACAGGCCTTTGATGCTCTGCCTTAACGCGACGACAAACGTCACAATTAGCAATGAACTGAGCAATTTCTCTCTTCATCCTAGTCCACCAGAACCTCTGGCGTAGGTCCTGGTACATCTTAGTACTACCGGGATGAATCGTGAGAGGAGATTCATGAGCCTCCTTAAGGATCAGTTGTCGTAGATGTTGATTCTTGGGAACCACCAAGCGATTCTCAAAGAAAACAACACCTCGATCATCCATAGAGAAACATCCACCAACTCCCTTCTTAATGTTTCTCTTGATGCGGATAACACCCTTATCAAACTTCTGGTCAGTAATGATCTGATCCTCAAGGGTAGGTTTCGCCACCAAAGACTAGCAAGCCTTCCAGGTGATATGCAGCATAGCTGACCTTGTCACCTTCAGCTACGTTCGCAGAACGCAGCTTGAGAGTGATACTACAAAGCCAGTCATCTGCATCGAGTGGTTCAATGGAATGATGGAAGTTAGGTGGTTTCAGACCAATGAAATCATAGATGGTCGCTGACTCCTTCCACTAGGTGCGGTGTTCTCCTCGATACATGCTAACAAGCGGTTGGTCTCACGCTTGTTCATCTCAACTTCTAGCATGAACTTTGCCAACGAAGGCTGGTCAGGAGGATCCTCATCCCTACCATCTCCGTGGTTCAGGCTCCGAGCAACAGAATTTCGGTTAACCGGCAACATCCTGAAGAACAAAACCAAGGAAACAAGGATGGATTTAGCATCATCATAAGGATGTAGAATATAGTACAAGGAAAATACTATCTCTTGAACTCCTAGGACAATTCCGGCAGCATAACGGCAGTAAAATGCTCAAAATGAGACATCCTGCAAATGATGGGGTAGCACCATACTCAACATCATCACTGAAGGTTCTAAGATATTACTAAACAGGCTACATCGGAGATACTCGAACTGGGATATGACTTAGATCAACCAATCCTAAGAGACTACGGAGTAGTAACACGTGATACTGATAAACAGAAGAGGAAGCCTAGTTCCTTAACCCCGTAGGAAAGATAGGATGACTCGGATCTGAAGGCATGAGGTATAAGGAGTAAAAAGAGCCTTATGTTCCCTTCCACAATCAATTCCCCTATATAGCTAAAGAATTTCTAGACTCAACTTCGACCAGGTTGGCTTGGAAATCCTACAGGCAGTCAGGCTCTGATACCAAAGCTGTCGGGACCCCGATTCCAAGTCACATCGATCTAGCCAGTAACACCTCATATGACTTTGCGGCCTCACACACGGTATTCCCACGGGTGTCGTCTTACCCTGGCCCGGGACCGTTTGCACCTTTTGGCTCACGTATATGATTGTGTCGCTAGCATCCATATGACAGAGAACCCGGGCCAACATGGCTAGTCATGAACCCCAAGCGGCACTGACCTATGGGGACAGGCATACATGATTCACATCGAGCATGTCGACCACCAGCGTGTGAATCCGGGCTGTAGCACTGGGCTAACAGGACTCCGGGGACCCCGGGCTGTAGCAGGCTAGGCAGGACTCCGGAGGTCACCGCGTGACATTTCCCCGAAGGGACAGACACATGAATGAAATGAAACACATGCCGGCCATTCAAGTGTCCTGAGTAGTAGTGCTGGGCTAGCAGAACTCTGTTGAACCGGGCTGTAGCGGACTACTATGGCTCAAAGAAGCACTAGACTACATTTCCCCATAAGAGAGGATGCCAAGGATAAACAACTAGATTGTCGGATCCCACACATAGCAATACACGTCACACGTACGCATAACATGCAAGTATGTGCGGTACAACATGGCATCACAACATAACGCAAACTCATATAGATAAAGGCCCAGAAGAGCCACATAACATTAATACAAACAGGGGTCACATGACGCATCATTCAGAGCATACAAGCAACAGAAGCATTACATGTCTGAGTACAGACAACTACAAAAGAAAAAGGCTAAGAGGCCTGACTATCTACATGTCCCTCCGAAGGGTAGAAGATCATAGCTGAGGTAACAAGCTACTCATCGAAGTCCAAGCAGTACTACTAGTGAGACAGATGTCTCACCTGCAAAAGATAAATAAAGCAAACGTGAGTACAAAGGTACTCAGCAAGACTTACATCAGATCCTATCATACATGCATTTGTATCAAGAAGGTAGTGTGGGGTTTAGTTGCAGCAAGCCAGCTTTGACTCAGTGGCTATCATGTTCTACGACAACGAGAAACTTCTTTGAGGTGAGGCAGCGCACACGAGTCCACTAATCACCACATCAATACACTACTCTGGATTCATCCTCGTCTTCCTACGAGAAAGCCATCCATAGCACTCACACTTGTCTTGAGCATTTTAGAGTATCCACTTTAAGTTGTCTATGTACCACGTAAGCATCCAAGAAGTCCATAACTGAGGACACGGCTATTCGAATAGATCATGATAACCCTGCAGGGGTGTACTTCTTCACACACACTCTCACCACTTATCACCATATACACGTCATGTATCTCGGCAACCTTTAAGCGGAAGCCTGGCGAGGGTGTCGGCCATGACCTGACTAACCACACAAGACTCTAGTCCAGGTTTATCGCCTATTCGGGTTCCATCCGCAAGCAGATCCGGCCGGGGTGTCGCTCACGGCCCCAAATGATGTGTGCAGGGTTCCCAAGCCCACCTCGCCGGATGGATCTATGCTTGGTACACCGTGCCACTTGTGCCAAGTCTCTCCCAAGCCCACCTGGCCGGGTGACACTTGGTAGACTACTAACACTACCTACAAACACCAGAAACTATTTGCAACTCCTGGACAGAGATCAAGTTGGCTAATAAGTCAAGAGGGGCACTTAAGCATTCCAATGTGTGGTAGTAGCTGGTCATTGGACAACATACACGGAACTCAGTGCTTAAGGACAGTTCCAGTGAGACAACCCACCATGTACTCCTACATGGCCTCTCACCGCTACCTTTGCCAAGTCGTGTTCACACGCTTAACTCTCAGCACCAGAACATATCGTAACATTCCAATTCATTCCCGATGAATCAGACCTGACATACTCTAAGCAATAGCAGGCAATGCATGGTAGGAACACAACATGGCTCAATCAACTCCTACACATGCTAGTGGGTTTTAACTATTTACTGTGGCAATGACAGGTCATGCAGAGGAAAGGGTTCAACTACCGCAGCATAAAGTAGAAGTTGAATCATTGTTGTCCTAATGCAATAAATGAGAGCAGGAGCGAGAGAGTAGGATTGTATCGAAATGAACAAGGGGGTTTGCTTCCCTGGTAGATCAACAAGGAAGGCACTGCTCCTCAGACAGGTACTCTGGAAGGGTCTCCGGAGCAGGACCTATCGAGAAGGAACGGTGTCGGTAATCAATACACAACCATATGCAACAATATGATGCATGATCATGGCATGAATATGTGATGCTGATTGAGCTAATGCAACTAGCTTTTATTTGGATGAAATCCATTTGAACCAAGATTCAAATGCATCTCCAAAATAAGCTCTTTATATAAGCCATTTTAGTGTTTCACTTATACAGCATGTATAGGTTGGTTTGTCATGCATGAAAATGGTACAGATGGATAGATTTGATTTTTCTGATCATTTTTCATATATAAATTATTTCAATCTGAGCTACGGTTGAATTTCTATGAATTTTTGAAGTTTATAGCATTTTCTGGAATTTCCTGATTTAATTTAAAACCAGAAAAGAAATAACCACGTCAGCACTGCGTCATTCTTGCGTCAACAAGTCAACAGCGTGGACCAAGTCAAACCTGACGTGTGGGGTCCACATGTCCGTGACTCAGTTAGTTAACAGGGGGTTTATTTAGTCTAATTAGGATTAGTGGGCGCCGGGCCCACTGGTCAGCGACTAACTAGCTAACTAACATAGGTTAATTAGAATTAAACTAATACTAACCAAAAAGTTAGGGGGGTGGCCCACGCGTCAGTGACACGAGGGGAAGGTCAAACCCCGGTCAGCGGGTCAAACCCGCCGGTGACTCGATGCCGGCGAGGCCAGACGTGGCGGAGGGCATCGGAAATCGCCTTCCGGCGACCAAACGCGCGGTGGAGACTACCTACGTGATGCCCAGGCTCGCGCGCATCTTGTGGAACATGCGGGAGGCCGTGGGGTGGCCGGAGACGACCCCGGTGAGGTCATCCGCGATGGCCGGAGCTACGGGAACGGCGGGTTCGGCGCTACGGAGCTCGAGAGGGGCTGCGGAGTGCCTCGACGGCCTCCTGGCGTTGCACTGAGCACGATGGTGTGCTCGGTCGCGGCCCTAGGTGACAGTGGCCACGGCAGCGACATGCACGGCGGAGCCGAGCTCTCGGCCGCGACGGCGACGGTGTTAGAGGAAGAATTCAAGCTAGGGGAGAGTGGGGATCGACGCAGTGGCTCACAGAGTATGCAGTAGGCTTCGAAGCAGGCTCGGGGAAGGCCGGACGGCGACGTGCGGGCAGTGGGGATCCACGGCGGCCGGCGGTGAAGAAGACGATGATGGCGGCTCCTCGGGGCATTCCGGCTTGCGTGGCTGAGGAAGACGATGCAGGGCAACGGCGCGGAGCTCGTGGGCACGACGAGAGGGCGAGGGGGAGGCGGTGAGCATGACAACGGCGAGCGGTGGTGATGGCAGCATTTGGGCAGCAGCGGGGAAGAGAGCAGAGGAGGGGGGAAAGGTCGGGAGAGAGTGAGAGGTGTTCAGGGGGGTGCGTGTCGCCCTCGGGTGCCTCCAGCGGCGAGTAGAGAAGCAGGAGGTGGCCGGCGTGTGCTCGCGCGCGGCGACCACGCGCCCTTCGTCCTCCTGGCAAGAGGAGGAAGATTACAGGGGAGGTGGGGATGGGCCGGGCTGGCCAGCCAGCTGGGCCGGCTTCTCTCCTGGGCCAGGCAAGCCAGGTGAGGTTTTTTCCTTTTTGTTATTCTTTTATATTTCTGTAATTTGTTTTGATTTGATTTTCATACCAAATCATTTCATAAACTTCTGAAAATTATTATGTGGCCTGTTTAAAATTATTCAAGGCCACTTGAAAACTTTCAGAGTTATTGGATCATATTTGAAATATATCAAATATAATTTCCAATGCAAATAATTATTGAATTAATTCCAAAAGTCCAAAATAAATTCTTATGAGCTCCTGAAAATGTTGGTTTGAATTTTATCTCTGTCCAAGATTTTCACAGAGCAACATGAGCATTTTCTTAGACCCTTTTAGAGCAATTTTTTATTTTTGGTCATTTCTAGAATGATTCTGAGGGTTTCACAAATCCCCATTTCAATTTTAAATGGAATTTAAACATGATGCACAAATGACTAGCTGGTCTAGGTCATACCAGAACTAGGGATGTGACAGGCTCCTCGACGCGAAGGTCACTGGCGGCGACGGAGCTAGGCGAGGCGGCGACCGGGGCGACTCCGACGGGTGATGCGGTCAACGGGGATGAGCAGCGAGTTGGACGGGGGCTGCGCGCGTTCCAAGAAGCAAAGTGAGGAGGCCATGGTGTTCCTGGCAACGCACTCCGGCGAGGCAGACCTGACAAGGCAGCGGCGCGAGGAGGTTGAGGAGGAACTCGGGGCTACGCTACTGCTGCGGCGAGGGAGGAGCACGGCGCAGGTCTTCTGCTCGCCGGTGGCAGCGTGAAACCGAGGATGACGGACGACGGCTTGGTGGCATTGGCGCCTGCGGGCGTTCCTGGCGACGGTGGGGGGATGATGAGTCCAGCAGGATCCGGAACAGCAGGCGGTGAAGCAGGGCCCGGCGGAGGACAGCGGGGCGAGCAACAACAATGGCGAGCGTCTGCTGCGGGGCTCCATGGCGTTCCTGCGAGAGAGATCAGGGAGTGAGATAGGAGCACGAGGCGGAAAGAGAGAACGAAAGGAAAGGAAGAAGGCGGGGGCAAGGCGCTCATCTGCTGGTTCGGTCAGCCGACGGCGGGGCTGCTATTCTTGTTTGGGTGGCCGGCGATGACGAGCTCCGACATGAGACGGACACGAGGGGAGGAACTGGTCGGGAGAGAGGTCGAGATCGAGCTCCTCTCGATCTGGAGTGGGTGGTGGCATTTGGTTGGTGGATTCGAGGGGATCGGGAGGGATCCCGAGGGAGAAGGTGGGGCGCTAGTGGATTGGGTCGGTGGGGATAACGAGGAGGAGACGAGGGGAGGCGCTGCGGGATCCAAGGAGGATGGCGGCGCGTGATGGGATGGATGGGACATCTCCTAAAAATTAGGGTTTGGTCTGGTTATATATAGCATGTAGGTAAAAGAAGGCGGATTTGGATCATCGGATTGGGATCAGACGGTCGAGAATAAAAGGTTAGGGGAGATAAAAAAATAAATCGAAGATATTAAAGGGATGTTTCGAGATGATCCAAATCCAACGGTGATGACTGCTCGGGTCGGGTTCAGGTAAGTTTTCGGACGTGCGAGGGGTTCTGAGAACTGTGTGGAGAGAGGGGGTCTGACAAAAGGCCATGGAGGCAAGGGGGTTAGGAGGGGTTTTCGGAGCCTCCCATCGCGACCGATGGATCCGATAGACAGGGGAATAGGTATGCCTAGGTGGGCTGGTTGTGACTGTGTAGAAGGCCGAGGGCTGCGGGAGAGAAGAGAGAGAGAGACCCGGCAGCAGTTTCCGGAGACCGAAAACGTCCGACGATTTGACTGACTATATTGTCGCTATAGTTAAACATTGGGCATCAAACGGACTCCAAATGCGATGAAACTTGGCAGGCGACCTACTAACAACATAACAACACCGCATGCCAACTTTCAACCCATTCTGAGAACATTTTCTGGCCACTTATAAAATAATATTCCGGACCTGCCGCGGGCGCGTGCAAGTGTGTCTGGGCTCAGAACGGACAACGGAAGGAACGGGGAGACCGGGATGGATGCAAGTTTTGAAAACATGATGATGCAATGCGGATGATGACATGGCATGATGCAACACGCAAGCGAATGACAAGACAACAACAACGAATAACTGGAAGACACCTGAGGGAAAACGGAAGAGGAAGAGGAGAGGTAAAACTAATTGCTTCTTTGTCAAATGTGTGAAACCAAAGAACCTTACAAGGTTGAACAAATTGAAAGAAGGAATACAACAAAGATGAACACAGTTGAAAACACTCCGTTAGAAAAGAGGAACAAGGAACATTACTAGAACCTTGTAGGTTGAAAGACATAAGAAAAAGGGTTCCAATGGACAAGAAGTACATGCCAGCACTCCGGTTGAAACGAGATGTACAGGGAACGATAAAGATCAATTACGACAACACTCCGGTTGGAAATGGAAGGTAAAGAATATGAGCTTGACAAGATGAGAGGATACTTGATGAAATCAACAACACACTGCCTCCGGAACTATTGAAATAAAGGCACAATGGGTAAGAAAGATTTCAGACAGCACTCCGGTTGAGAAGGGAGGCAAAACTTGATAAGATGAGAGAACTTGAATGAAGGACACGACACTCCGGTTGAAAATGGATAAGAACACGGTCCTCACAACTCGAGATGATGAGTGAAGATAGCAACATCACAATGCCTCCGGAACAAATAATAGAAACTAGTTCATTGTAATAAAAGAATGGAGTTGAAAATGCCAACTTCTGCCACAAATGAGCTTAGAAGGCACCCTTACAAGAAGGTTATAACGGAGTTGTTGGAAAACCAACAACGAAAAGAGTAAGCTTGTTGTGGGCTTATGGAAAACATCTCGAAATCTCGAGGTGAAATTCTGCCACTAACGAAAAACAATAGATTGGATTGCTATGAACAAGGAGACGAGAAACTTATTTCACCGGGAGGATAAATGAAGAACTTGGGTCATTTATGAGCACCATAAATAGCAACAATCCTTAGGGAAAGCTTTAGGTGAAATATAACCCAAGATAACTCCAATGAAGAGATTGATGGGTTGCAAAGGAACTCATGAACGAATTGAAAATGATGGGTTTAAAATATGTCATTCCGGACAACTTATGAATCATGAAACACGAAGTGAAATTGTCAACAATGACATAACACCATCTCAAAAGATAAGGTAGAAAGAATTGCACTTCGAAATGGAAGATGAAGAATGTTTGAACTCCTCAAAACAAATCATGTGTTGAGCACCATGTTAATTTGAGAGTATAGCTTGGCGGATCTTAACTTCAAGAAAAATCTTGAAGAACAATTGAAGAATGAAATGAATCTTTGACGAACAACTGTGTAGAGACTCTTGAAGAACTCCGGATAGATAAAAAGAAGGTCACAAGGAAAAGAAGCTTGAAAAGAATAAGATGAATCCTTGCATTGATTAAATGGAGCTTCGCGATGATAAAACCGAGAAAAACTTAGAACTTCGAAAAGAAAGATGAACAAACGAAATCAAGAATTTTGATGAACCTCTGGAATAAGGAATTAATCACTTGGATGAAACAAGAATAAGAATTACATTATGCTTATCCTTCACCAATTTAAATTGATGACAAGCAACGGATTTGGCATACTACTTATTTTCGTTGAAAGGGTCAAGAAAGATATAGCGCAAACTTGAAGAGGCCTTTGATGAACCACCGGTAGGATTGAAACAATGAATAAATTGATATGATAACCAAGGAAGAGAACTCTTGAACGAACCATCGTAAGAATTGAATAGAAAGTAGCAAAGGAACAATTCATCGTGAAGAATTGGAAAACAAAAGAAGATACTTGAGAGAATTTAGATGCAAGTGAACGAAGAGATCCCGAGTTGATTAGAGAATACTTGAATGATGGACCGGTAAGATTTGGAGAATGAGAGCTGAAAGCTGGAATGAATAATCCTGAGATGATGGGCTCCGGAGAATCAAACTGAAAAGACTCTTCAATTGCTCTGTGTGGGTGAAAAGAATTCTCACAACACAAAGTAATTATGAGAGGATGGCATCAAGATAGAATCACGAGTCTTTGAGAGAATGGATAAGATTTGGAGGAAAACTCTTCTTCGGTCTTCAAAATCCAAGAATGACGGCGAGAAAACACCACCACAAATTGTTGAGGCACTCTGGAATGAAAAATTAGAAAGGTTGAACCAATGATGATAGAAGTTGAATGATGGTGAAAGACATTTGATTGATGACAATTCATTCTTACATCAAACTTTGAAAAGAATTTGAGAGTAACTACAGGAAAATAAGACGAGTCAGGTAAGATCCTAGGAAAAGACCTGTTGGTTAGGGCCCACTCAAGAGAAACATCGTTGGAATGATTTAAAAGAGAGGTTGCGCCGGTTGAATTAAATGGCTCAAAAGAGATAACAACCTCGAGATATCTTGAACAGATAAGGAACGAAAACACGAATCTCCTGAGAAATCTCCAGCACTTCGGATATGAATAGAGAGAGATGAGCGATTAAGAGGTGCACCGGTATGAGAAAGCACTGTGAAATGAGGAAAGGGATAAGATTAACATCGAAATCTTGGATTGAATCCACCGGGGAAGAAAAAGAACGAAGAATGATGAACTTGAAGCTCCGTTTGTATCTTCATGAGAATCACCGGATAAGAACATTGGTTAAAAAGAATGAAGAGAATTCACATGAATAAAATGGATACTTGATTAATAAATATGAATCCTTGAAGAAAAAGGGTGGGAGGGCGGGAAAAACAAAGACAACTTGGGACGGATAAAACAAACACCGTTGGGAAAACTGAGAGGTGATCTTGCGAATGTTGAAATGATCGAATCCACTTGAAGAGAAAGACATCAGTTGAAAAGGATTGACATGACAATCTCGATTATCATGAAGGATTAGGATTCACATAGAAATATGAGAACACCGTTTAGGAAAGGTATGGAATCAACACGTGACATTGAAGCAACTCGAATACCACAAACCAAAACAAAACAAATGATTTGGCTTGCAGAATAAGCCAGAACAAACATATGATAGATCCCATATCGTATCATGTGTCTGTTAGAAAGAATTCCTATGTGATACTTGAATTCCCACTTATAAACTCCCGAAACATTCTAGTTATGCAATCAGGTGTTGGGGATACAGGGGAAGCATAATATCTCACCCAAACTAACAACACCTACATCCAGCTGTATCCATCCTTCAACACATAACAAAGAAAACTTCGGAAATCATGTACCTCAACCTTCGAAAAGCATCCATTATACGAGTTATGGCAATACTCCCGAACTCCCACCCCAGTACTGGGTGGCGTCGAGGTTATCTCACCAACAACTGCATAAAAGAGATTTTCAATGTCGGCGAAACTCAGGTATTCCGGAACTGCAACTATAAAATGGTGACGACGACACCTCGGAGCTCAACTCCCCGGGACACTGCCACAGCCCCTAAATGTCAGGAGGCACCAAGAACAATGTTATCGTCACAAGACTATCGGAACGATTCCAAGATACCCGCGTGATCCTAAATATATTTTTTCGTGAAATTTGAGGAGAGAAAAGTCAAACTTCTACGTCAGGAGGCCTCACCAGAGCGACGAAGGGGCTGAGGACTAAAAAGAATTCTACTCTCCGATATATATATAATCCTAAGACTCAAAACATTTTGTTCTAGATTCAACAACGTCAGCGATTCGATCAAGCAGGGGGCTCCTAAGTCGGGGATGGCTCTGATTACCAACTTGTAACACCCACGATGCGGCTATATCTCCCATGTGTCAGCGCACAACTTAGAGGCATAGTTGCATGGTAGGTTTGTCGCAAGAGGGGTAATCTTTACACAATCACATGTACTGAATAAGAAAGGGATAAAGAATTGGCTTACAATCGCCGCTTCACACAAATACCAGTTAAACATACATCATCCAGAATACAATCAAGGTCCGACTACGGAACCAAAATAAAAGAAGACAACCCCAAATGCTAGATCCCCGATCGTCCCAACTGGGCACCACTACTGATCAACAGGGAACGAAACAAAACAACAATTCAAGATCTTCATCGAGCTCCCATTTGAGCTGGGTTGCGTCATCTGCACTGGTATCATTGGCACTTGCAACTGTTTGGAAGTATTTGTGAGTCACAAGGACTCAGCAATCTCACACCCGCGAGATCAAGACTATTTAAGCTTATGGGTAGGAAAGGGTAGTGAGGTGGAGCTGTAGCAAACACTAAGCATATATGGTGGCTAACATACGCAAATAAGAGCAAGAAGAGAAGCAACGCAACGGTCGAGAAGCTAGAAGTGATCAAGAAGTGATCCTGAAACTACTTATGTTCAAGCATAACACAAGAACCGTGTTCACTTCCCGACAAGGTTGTCAGAATTGTGATTTTGAATCGGATCGGAGCTCTGATAGTAGAATCATAAATGGTAGAATCTTCACTACCAGGATCGTAGAAACATAGATTTTATGAACTAAAATCGTATAATCAGATGGGTAAGTTTGGATCGTAAAGTCGTAGAATCATATAACAGAATCACGATTCTAACAACCTTGCTTCCCGGACTCTGCCGAAGAGAGACCATCACGGCTACACACGCGGTTGATACATTTTAATTAACTCAAGTGTCAAGTTCTCTACAACCAGATATTAACAAATTCCCGTCTGCCACATAACCACGGGCAAGGCTCTCGAAAGTTTATACCCTGCAGGGGTGTCCCAACTTAGCCCATCACAAGCTCTCATGGTCAACGAAGGATATTCCTTCTCCTAGGAAGACCCGATCAGGCTCGGAATCCCGGTTACAAGACATTTTGACAATGGTAAAACAAGACCAACAAAGCCACCCAAATGTGCCAACAAATCCCGATAGGAGCTGCACATATCTCGTTCTCAGGGCACACCGAATGGTCCAAACTTCCGGTAGACCAGCCCAGAGTTGCCTCTGGTGGCCACCGGCGGCTAACAGGTTGGACTAATACTCAGAGGAGCACTGCCCCGGGGGGGTTTAAATAAAGATGGCCCTCGGGAGCGCGACTCCCAAAGGAAAAAGGCTTAGGTGGCAAATGTTAAAACCAAAGTTGGGCCTTGCTGGAGGAGTTTTATTCAAAGCAAACTGTCAAGGGGTTCCCATAACACCCAACCGTGTAAGGAACGCAAAATCAAGGAACATAACACCGGTATGACGGAAACTAGGTGATGAGGACATCAATACCATTGTTACACCCACAGCCCCTACTGTTACATATACTGGACCAATTACTAGAGCTCGCGCACGCCAATTAAATTACCAGGTACTTTCGTTTCTTGGTAATGATTCTAATGTTCATGAGATTATGATGCTGCCTAAATTGGATACATTTGTTTTGCTTTCAAATGAAGGGCCTAGCTTGGAGAAGGATGAACATTGGAGCAAGAACACGCATGAAGTTGATGGCATGCGCAAGGGGATCAAGAACGGAGTTACAAGTGATGATTTCAGGACTTTGAAGCCGCCATAAGGAGTGCATGAAGCCATGGACGAAATATACAATATGCCACTTCATAATATTCGTCCATAGGCTATTCTAGGTGCTGCGTCACCTTATTAATGGGCCAGGCCCATGTAATTTCGAAATACTTAAGTATAGGCTATTTTTAGAGTCCGTATGTGTGGGGAAACAAGAGTTAGGGTTGGTTTCGGACCCCAACCTCAAGGGCCACGAAATTCCCCTCTCTTCCTCCATATATACAGCCCTTAGGGCGTCGTTTAGACTTTGGGTTTTGTTTAGATTAAAAGTTCGCCATAGCTGCAACTTCGCGTACTTCGTTTGTGTCCAACGACCAGACCAAGACGTCACAGAACCCCACCTTGATCAATAAAGCTTTCATCTTATATTCGCAATATCCAGATTGCAATCTCAGATTCTTGCTTGTTCTTCGTTTGCTCGCAGGAAACAGGCCCTCGTGGTCAGGTTGATCGTGCTCCGGCGTGGTCAATAACCCCTCGGAAGTTGGTTTAGCGATTGCTAAGGCGCGACGTCTCGCACGTTCGTAGTCGGATCGTCAAGGTCGACTCCCACAGAAAACGATAGCCACCATCTCATCGAAACATCGGGACACCTTTGCCTCTATCAAGTGGTATCAGATTTCCAGGTTGCTCGGTGAGATTTTACAGTTTTTCGTAGATTAGATCGAGTCTGTTCTTCATACCTACAGTCCACGAAAAAGCCACACAAAAAAAAATTAGGGTTAGTTCATCATATCCGAACCAATCTGAGCCTTTGCATAATCTTTTTAGGGTTTTTGCTTTGTTGAATTTGCGGTTGCATCGTCGTGTCAAGTTGCTGGTCTTAGAGTCTAGTCTTTTAGAGTTTCGAGTTCTGGTCACAAGTTGTCACGCCGCCGCCGCACCATCATCATCGCCCATCTACCACTTTTGCTTATCCGCCACCGCTCTGAATCCTTATCCATATACCACTACCAATCCGTATCCACATACCACCATCAATCTCTATCCATATACCACCACCGCTACCATATACCACCACCGCTGCCATATACCACTACCATATATCCACCACCAATCCGAGTTCTTCTCATATTAGGTTTGTTCTTGAGATCAATCTCAATTCCGATTCGTGTTTCCTTGCCTGCGTAGGTGTCGAAAAAAAAAAAAAAAAAAAATTTTCTCGGGCAAAATTTTTTTTCCCTATCCTCTTTTTAGGCTTTTCTGAGTCTTTTGAGGCACGTGCCATCATAGTGATTTTTTGTCGCACTTTTTCGTCGTCGCTGCCCTGATTTCCGAAAAAAAAAGTGGAAAAAAAATTTTCGTGCCCATACTATCAGTTTGACGAGGGAAGAGTTTTGAGACACTCGCCATTATAGTCATTTTTCGCAAAAAATAAAAAAGAGGAGCGCAAAAAATAAAAAAAAGAGCGCAAAAAAAAAAGAGGAGCGCAAAAAAAAAAGCGAAAAACAAAAAGTTCCAGAGTGTGCTTTTCCCTTATTTACGTGCAGCGCCGTGATTTTGTTAGTGTTCTAGGCTCGCGTCTCTAGCACGGTCTAGCCTAGGACCAGCACAGTACCGTCGTTGAGCGTTTATTCAACTTTGCATCTCTGAATTGATTATTGCTGACCCTTTTGCTACCATACTATAAGCCTTCCCAGCTCCACATACATCTACGTCGTGCGTTTGACTCTCCCTGGCAATCGCTCTATCCAAGCTTTTGAGAGTTTTTTGACTACAACGGTTGCCGATCACCGCCTGCTGCTGGGTAAGAACTGGTAAGAATTTGAGATTTGCTTGACGGATTTGTGACACCCGCCACCACCACCTCTTGTTAGTATTCTGTAGGATCATATTCTTGTGTGTTTTCTATTGTTGCTAACCATGGCAGGATCACAAGCCGACGAGACTGACTGGGAGAACATGACGAATCAGGAGTTGCATGATAAATTTCAGCAAATGATGAATGGACAGGTGCAGGATGTGCTAAACAGATTTGAAGAGGCCATGGAGAAGATAGATGACATGGAGAAGACGTTCGAAACAAAGCTCGATAACAGGTTTAATGAATTGCTCGCGCGTCTTCCACCACCACCACCGGCTGCACCTAACGCACCTCTACAACAACAACAACGACGACTACCTACACATCGTGAAACAGCCCTCCGCCGAGCGAGCCGTCTCCCTCTTGCACCTGGCCAAACTGTTGGTGCTGCTGTTGCTACTTCTGTGGCTCCTGCTGCTGATGCGGAGGAGGATGATTATGTGGGAGATTATGGGGATGAGGTTGATCAAACTCAAAACTACGTGCCACCACCAGCACCGCAACCATCAGGTCGTCCACATGCAAATAATGGCAATGGTAGGGCTCACCCTCAGGTACGAGATCATGACCATCTCCCTAAACTAAAATTGAATATTCCACCATTTGAGGGTAGATATGTTCCTGATATATATCTTACTTGGGAGTTAGAAACTGAACAACGATTTACATGTTTACAATATCCCGAGGAGAGACGTGTTCCTGCTGCTGTTTGTGCATTCACTAGTTTTGCATGTGTTTGGTGGTCTGAGCATTGTAGATTATATCCCATTCCTGCTACTTGGGCTGCTTTGAAAACTGCTATGCGTACTCGTTGGGTTCCACCATATTATCAACGTGAATTACTTCAAAAATTGCAGCGCTTAAGACAGGGAAAAAATTCTGTAGAAGAATATTATCAGGAATTACAAACCGGCATGATTAGATGTGGTATTGTTGAGGAGAATGAAGCTATGCTTGCACGTTTTATGGGTGGATTAAATAGAGAGATTCAGACGATTCTAGAGTATAAGGAGTATACTAATATCACTCGTTTATTCCATCTTGCTTGTAAAGCTGAACGTGAAGTGCAGGATCGACAGGCATTGGCGCGGACTAACTTTTCTGCAGGTCGACCTTCTTCATGGACACCACGTGCATCATCTACTTCCACACGTTCTGCTACACCGGCGCCTCCGTCGGCTGCCACCTCCAACCGTGATACAATAAAGCAGGCACAATCACCACTATCTGCCAAGAGCACACCTTCTGGGCCTGCAAAGAGCTCTTCTTCATCCATGGCATCAACAGGGCAAACACATGATATTATTTGCCGACGTTGCAAGGGTGGAGGTCATTATGCGAGAGAATGCCCATCTAAGCGTGTGATGATTGTTACTGAGGATGGTGGGTATGAGTCCGCTAGTGACTATGATGAGGAGACTTTGGCTCTTATTACACGTGACGAACACGGTGGAGACGATTCTGATCATGAGACGCAATACATGGCTCCTGAAGATGCTGACAGGTATGAATGTTTAGTTGCTCAACGTGTTTTGAGTGTGCAGGTTACACAAGCTGAGCAAAATCAGAGGCATAATTTGTTCCATACAAAGGGAGTTGTGAAGGAACGTTCTGTTCGCGTGATCATAGATGGAGGGAGTTGCAACAACTTGGCTAGCATCGAGATGGTGGAGAAGCTATCTCTCACCACCAGACCACATCCACATCCTTACTACATCCAATGGTTCAACAACAGCGGCAAGGTTAAGGTAACACGTACTGTTCGTGTGCATTTTAGTATCTCTACATATGCTGATTATGTTGATTGTGATGTGGTACCGATGCAAGCATGTTCCTTATTACTTGGTAGACCATGGCAATTTGATAAAAATTCTATTCACCATGGTAGAAACAATCAGTATACTCTTGTTCATAAGGATAAAAATATTACTTTGCTTCCTATGACTCCTGATTCCATTTTGAAAGATGATATTAATAGAGCTAATAAAGCAAAACAGGAGAAAACTAAGAGTGAAAATCAGATTGTGGCAAACGAATTTGAGCAACAAATGCAGCCTAATAATAATAAACAATCTAGTGTTGTTTCTGAAATTAAATTGAAAAGTGCATGTTTACTTGCCACCAAATCTGATATTGATGATCTAGATTTTAGCAAATCTGTTTGCTATGCTTTTGTGTGCAAAGAGGCATTATTTTCATTCGAGGACATGCCTTCCTCTTTGCCTCCTGCTGTCACTAACATTTTGCAGGAGTTCGCCGACGTCTTTCCACAAGACGTGCCACCGGGATTACCACCTATTCGCGGGATTGAGCATCAAATTGACTTAATTCCCGGTGCATCATTACCCAACCGGGCACCATACCGTACCAATCCAGAGGAGACGAAGGAGATTATGCGTCAAGTACAAGAACTGCTCGACAAAGGTTATATACGCAAATCCCTTAGTCCTTGTGCTGTTCCTATCATTTTAGTGCCGAAAAAGGATGGTACGTCGCGTATGTGCGTTGATTGTAGAGGCATTAATAATATTACTATTCGTTATCGTCATCCTATTCCTAGGCTAGATGATATGCTTGATGAATTGAGTGGCTCTACAATATTCTCCAAAGTTGATTTGCGTAGTGGTTACCATCAAATTCGTATGAAATTGGGAGATGAATGGAAAACAGCATTTAAAACTAAGTTTGGATTATATGAGTGGTTAGTCATGCCTTTTGGGTTAACTAATGCACCTAGTACTTTCATGAGGTTAATGAACGAAGTTTTACGTGCTTTCATTGGACGATTTGTGGTAGTTTACTTTGATGACATATTGATTTATAGCAAATCTTTGGAGGAACATTTGGAACATTTACGTGCTGTTTTTATTGCTCTACGTGATGCACGTTTGTTTGGTAACCTTGGAAAGTGCACCTTTTGCACCGACCGAGTATCTTTTCTTGGCTATGTTGTTACTCCACAGGGAATTGAAGTTGATAAAGCCAAGATTGAAGCTATTGAGAGTTGGCCGCAGCCCAAAACGGTCACACAAGTGAGGAGTTTTCTTGGCCTCGCTGGTTTCTATAGGCGTTTTGTGAGAGATTTCAGCACCATTGCTGCACCTCTCAACGAGCTTACAAAGAAGGATGTACCTTTTGTTTGGGGTACCGCACAGGAAGAAGCCTTCACGGTATTGAAAGATAAGTTGACACATGCTCCTTTACTCCAACTTCCTAATTTCAATAAGACTTTTGAGCTTGAATGTGATGCTAGTGGAATTGGATTAGGAGGTGTGTTATTACAAGATGGAAAACCTGTTGCATACTTTTCTGAAAAATTGAGTGGGCCTAGTCTGAACTATTCTACTTATGATAAAGAATTATATGCTCTTGTTCGGACCTTAGAAACATGGCAACATTATTTATGGCCCAAGGAATTTGTTATACATTCTGATCATGAATCTTTGAAACACATTAAAAGTCAAGCAAAACTGAACCGTCGACATGCTAAATGGGTTGAATTCATTGAGACTTTCCCTTATGTGATTAAACACAAGAAGGGTAAAGAAAATGTTATTGCTGATGCCTTGTCTCGTCGATATACTATGCTTTCACAACTTGACTTTAAAATATTTGGTTTGGAGACCATCAAGGATCAATATGTTAATGATGCTGAATTTAAAGATGTATTGCAGAATTGTAAGGAAGGGAGAACTTGGAACAAGTTCGTTCTTAACGATGGATTTGTGTTTCGTGCTAACAAGCTATGCATTCCAGCTAGCTCCCTTCGTCTTTTGTTGTTGCAGGAGGCGCATGGAGGAGGATTAATGGGATACTTTGGCGTCAAGAAGACGGAGGATATACTTGCTACACATTTCTTTTGGCCAAAGATGAGACGGGATGTTGAGCGTTTTGTTGCTCGCTGCACTACATGTCAAAGAGCTAAGTCACGACTCAATCCTCATGGTTTATATATGCCTTTGCCTGTACCTAGTGTTCCTTGGGAGGATATATCTATGGACTTTGTTTTAGGTTTACCTAGAACAAAGAAGGGGAGGGATAGCATATTTGTTGTCGTGGATAGGTTCTCGAAAATGGCACACTTTATACCATGTCATAAAAGCGATGATGCTGTTAATGTTGCTGATTTGTTCTTTCGTGAAATTATTCGCTTACATGGTGTGCCAAATACTATTGTTTCAGATCGTGATACTAAATTTCTTAGCCACTTTTGGAGATGTTTATGGGCTAAGTTGGGGACTAAGCTGCTTTTTAGTACTACTTGTCACCCCCAAACTGATGGACAAACTGAAGTAGTCAATAGAACATTGTCTACTATGCTTAGGGCTGTTTTGAAGAATAACAAGAAAATGTGGGAAGAATGCTTGCCTCATATTGAATTTGCTTATAATCGTTCATTGCATTCTACTACTAAGATGTGCCCTTTTGAAATTGTTTATGGTTTCCTACCTCGTGCACCTATTGATTTGTTGCCTCTTCCATCTTCGGAGAAGGTTAATTTTGATGCTAAAGAACGTTCTGAATTGATTTTAAAAATGCATGAGTTAACTAAGGAAAACATTGAGCGTATGAATGCTAAATATAAACTTGCTGGAGATAAGGGTAGAAAACATGTTGTGTTTGCACCTGGAGATCTTGTTTGGTTACATTTGCGTAAAGATAGATTTCCTAATCTGCGCAAATCAAAGCTAATGCCACGTGCTGATGGTCCTTTTAAGGTTTTAGAGAAAATAAATGATAATGCATATAAACTTGAGCTACCTGCAGATTTTGGGGTTAGTCCCACTTTTAATATTGCAGATTTGAAGCCTTATTTGGGTGAGGAAGATGAGCTTTCGTCGAGGACGACTTCATTTCAAGAAGGGGAGGATGATGAGGACATCAATACCATTGTTACACCCACAGCCCCTACTGTTACATATACTGGACCAATTACTAGAGCTCGCGCACGCCAATTAAATTACCAGGTACTTTCGTTTCTTGGTAATGATTCTAATGTTCATGAGATTATGATGCTGCCTAAATTGGATACATTTGTTTTGCTTTCAAATGAAGGGCCTAGCTTGGAGAAGGATGAACATTGGAGCAAGAACACGCATGAAGTTGATGGCATGCGCAAGGGGATCAAGAACGGAGTTACAAGTGATGATTTCAGGACTTTGAAGCCGCCATAAGGAGTGCATGAAGCCATGGACGAAATATACAATATGCCACTTCATAATATTCGTCCATAGGCTATTCTAGGTGCTGCGTCACCTTATTAATGGGCCAGGCCCATGTAATTTCGAAATACTTAAGTATAGGCTATTTTTAGAGTCCGTATGTGTGGGGAAACAAGAGTTAGGGTTGGTTTCGGACCCCACCCTCAAGGGCCACGAAATTCCCCTCTCTTCCTCCATATATACAGCCCTTAGGGCGTCGTTTAGACTTTGGGTTTTGTTTAGATTAAAAGTTCGCCATAGCTGCAACTTCGCGTACTTCGTTTGTGTCCAACGACCAGACCAAGACGTCACAGAACCCCACCTTGATCAATAAAGCTTTCATCTTATATTCGCAATATCCAGATTGCAATCTCAGATTCTTGCTTGTTCTTCGTTTGCTCGCAGGAAACAGGCCCTCGTGGTCAGGTTGATCGTGCTCCGGCGTGGTCAATAACCCCTCGGAAGTTGGTTTAGCGATTGCTAAGGCGCGACGTCTCGCACGTTCGTAGTCGGATCGTCAAGGTCGACTCCCACAGAAAACGATAGCCACCATCTCATCGAAACATCGGGACACCTTTGCCTCTATCACTAGGGCGGCAAGAGTGGAACAAAACACTAGGCTTAAGGCCGAGCCTTCCACCCTTTACCAAGTATATAGATGCATTAAAGTAAATTAGATATAATAATGATATCCCAACAATATCCATGTTCCAACATGGAACAAACTTCAACTTCACCTGCAACTAGCAATGCTATAAGAGGGGCTGAGAAAAAGCGGTAACATAGCCAAACAACGGTTTGCTAGGAAGGTGGGTTAGAGGCTTGACATGGCAATATGGGAGGCATGATATAACAAGTGGTAGGTAGCACGACATAATGATAGAGCGAACAACTAGCAAGCAAAGATAGAAGTGATTTCGAGGGTATGGTCATCTTGCTTGAGATCCCGCAAGGAAGAAGAACGAGTCCATGAAGAAGACAAACGGACGTAGTCGAATGGATCCTCACAACTCCGGACCAGAACCGAAGCTAACGAGAGAAGCCACCCGGAAAGAAGCAGACAACATAGTAAACAACCATCACATAAGCATGGCATGATGCGCAAACAAGTATGATGCATGTCCGGTTTAATGAAACATGGCATGGTAAAGTGCAACAAACAATACTACAAATTAAGTGGAGCTCAATATGCAACGAGTTGCATATTGACGAAACACCACATCAATTATTTAGTTCGATCTTGTTTATGTACCCAACAATACTAAATGTTGTTAAACATGGCAAGAGGTGAAGCATAAAGAAGCTATCTATCTAGGAAAGTTTAAATGAGGCCGGAAATAACAAACAACAATTCTAGAAAATCCTCATATGCATATTTTAGGTTTGGTACTGTTCTGCCCTAAACCATAATTTAGAGTTGTTAAACATGCAAGATGAGTGCACCATGTTAAACTAGGCATTTTTCTACCCCATTTACATATAAAGTTTGTTAAGTTTGGAGCTACAGTTATTTAGTTATGAATTAAAGCATTTTAACATGGCATTTGAGCAAATTTAAACAAACAACAATTTAAACATTTCAAACTTGCATGAAAGTTGGATATTATTAATCTACACAAAATTCTAAGCATGTTTCATATAAAGTTTGCTTAATTCCGATGCACGGTTCATGAGTAATTATATGCATGAAAGCTAGGGTCTTTTCTGTAAAACTGCCTTTCTCTGAAAATTAGACAAATTCGCATACTGAAAAAAAACAATAACGGGCCGAACCTAAAGCATGTTGGGCCAGCAGAAAAAAAACAAAAGAGGCGCTGCAGTGGGGCCTCACCATGGGCCAAGCCCATGTCGTTGGAAGAGGTGAGGCTAGCAGGGGCGTGCGGCTGGGCCTTGCTGGAAGCGGTGCTGGGCCGTGGATGGCGAGGAGGCCGGCCCACGCAGCTGGCCAGCACAGTCAACACGCGGCTAGACCAGACGAGCTCCTCTCGCTCGATCTGGACAGCGGGGAGGCACTGAAGCGGGCGCGGTCAACGCTCGTCGGAAGCAGAGTAGCGGCGGCACTGGACGGGAAGGCAGCAGCGGGGTCCGGCAAGGCAGGGGACTCCGGCGGGACGGCGGGGATGGAGCGGACGCAGGTGGATCAACACAGACGGGCCGAGTGGGCGCTGCTCCTGGCGGCGCACCATTGTTCCTGTGAAGGTTCAGAGAGAGGGAGAGAACTGCGTGAGAGGAAGAAAAGAGAGGGAGGAAGGAGAAATAATGGGAGGCAGCAAGGGCCCTGGCCTGATGCAGCGGCGCTGCTCAGGCGAAGCTATTGTCGGGTGGTGGTCCTCGGGCCTAGGCGCTCGGGAGGAGGAGGTCCAGCATGAAGAAGTCGAGGTACAATGGCGGCGAGGTAGAACAGCTGCGGGGTGGCTGCAGCTCGGGAAGGAGGAGCGCGGGCTCCTGGCTTGTGGTCGATGGCAGGAGGCGGCATGGATGCAAATCAGCGGCGGCTGGTCTCGAAGAAGCGGGATGACAACCATGGTCCTGTTGCTGCTGCTCGCGGGATGGTGAAGGCGAGGGAGATCGGGCGTGAGGGCCTTGCTCCTTTGGGCGATGGATGGCAGAGGCACGGAATCGAGAGGAGGCTTGGGGCTATGGGAGAGCGAGGAGGATCTCCTCCTTTGGATCGTGCGTGCGAGGCAGAGCGCTCTCGCTCGGCAGAGCGAAGGGATCGATGGAAGGATTTGGTTGGTTGGTGGATGGATCGAACAGATCCCGAGGAAGAAGGTAGGTAGGTGGCGGCGGGCAGGGGATGGATGGGATGTTGCTCCTAAAATTAGGGTTAGGGTCTAGTTATATAGCAGGTAGATTAGTTTAGGGGCTCCTCGGGTCCTCCGATCATAATCGGACGGTCCGAGATAATTAGGTTAGGAGACTCCAACGAAAAAACGATGATACTTTATAGATGTTTGGGGATGATCCGAATCCAACGGTGACGACCATTTGGGTTGGGTTCAGGGGAGTTTTCGGACTCGCGCGCGAGGAGAGCCATGGGCTGACGAGATAGGTTAGGTTGGGCCTGGCAGTAGGTAGTGGACTGTGTAGACGGTCTAGGAGGAAAGAGAGGGAAAGCTCGGCAACAGTTTTCGGAGACCAAAAACGTCCGACGATTTGACCGACTATATTGTCGCTATAGTTATCCGTTCGGGCGTCAAACGAACTCTGAATGCGATGAAACATGGCAGGCGGTCTATCTACACTATAACAACACCGCATGCCAACTTTCAACTCATTCCAAGAACATTTTTCGGCCACTTATAAAATATTTTTTCGGACATGCCGCGGGCTTGTGCAAGTGTGTCTGGGCTCAGAACGGGCAACAGAAAAAATGAGGACACCAGGACGGATGCAAGTTTTGAAAACATGATGATGCAATGCACATGATGACTTTACAAGATGCAACACGCAAGCGAATGACAAGGCAACAACAACGAAAAACTGGAAGACACCTGGCGCATCGGTCTCGGGGCGTTACACCGGCACTCTTTAGTGCGAATGGCATGCGGACAAAGTAGTACGTACCACATGGAGTGATGAACGATGTCTTATCTTCATCTTATTTGGACATAAAGATCTGGTGGTATCCGGAATACGTGTCCAGAAAGGAGAGCAATTCACACCCTGAAGTGAAATCCACAATCTAGTCGATACGCGGCAAGGGAAATGGGTCCTTCGGGAAAGCCTTCTTGAGATCTGTGAAATCAATGCAAAGCCTCCATTTCCCATTTGCTTTCCAGACTACCACTGGATTTGCTAGCCATGTAGGATACAGTACTCCTTTAACCAAACCAGCTACCTCCAGTTTCTTGATTTCCTCGGCAATAAACTACTGCCTTTCCAAGACCTGCTTCCGGACTTTCTACTTTACAGCTCAGACGTGTGGGCAGGCAGCAAGGTGGTCCTCGATTACCTCCCTGGGAACACTAGGGATATCAGATGGTTACCAGGCAAACACGTCGATATTCACCGGCAGGAAGGCAACGAGCGCGCTTTCCTAGTTGTCATCAAGGGTGGCGCTGATGGTGAAAGTACTATCAACACCAGCCAGCCCTGCCGGGACCTTCTTCACTAGGGGTGTAGCAACCTTGGATCTCTTGCTGTTGGAACACTCCGGCACGTCGTCAACGGGTTCCATGCTCTTGGAGGTGGGACGCTTCCCGGACTTCTTGCCGGAAGTCCTACAATCCCTTTTCTTTCCTTTGCTGTCCTTGGCGGGAGCTATTGCTTTCGCAACCTCTACTGCAACAGCATCCCGGTACATCTTATCCATGCCGATAATTGCATCCTTCTCATCTGATGGGATAGTGATGACTCCCAGTGGCCCAGGCATCTTCAGAGTGTTATAAGCATAGTGGGATGCTGCCATGAACTTGGCCAGGGCCGGGCGCCCAAGAATCCCATTGTACGATAGGGGGAGATCAACCACATCAAACACAACCTTCTCTGTCTGGTAGTTCAACTCACCCCCAAACGTCACCGGCAACGTAATCTTCCCTGTAGGATGGCTCCTGCCGGGGTTAACTCCTTGAAATGTGCCGGTAACCTCTAGCTCTTCTTATCCTATCTGAAGCTTGTTGATGACTGTCGAGGAAATCAGATTCAGCCTGGCCCCGCCATCCACTAGCATCTTTGTGACCTTGAGGTTGCTAATTGTCGGGGAGACCAACAATGGCAAGCACCCTACCGCGGTGGTGTAGCCGAGATGATCCTCCTCATCAAAGATGATTGGCGTGCGGGACCATTTGAGCGGTTTTCGGGCCTCTGGTGCTGGCTCCACGACATTGATCTCTCGTGCCCATCGCTTGAGCTGGCGGTGGGAGGCATGCAAAGATGCACCCCCATCAATGAATAGGGCGTTGGTGGCCTTTTAAAATTCTTGCTCACTGGCTTCCTCTTCATTCCCCTCTTCACTCACATCATCACAGACTTCCTTCTCTTGGCCCCTGATAGGTTTTCCTTGGTTCCGAAAGGGTTTGCCGGGGCGATTTGCTTCACCGCCTCGGCCCTTTTCGCTAGTGGCATTCTGATTTTTTTCCTTTTCACGCTTATCATATTCTGCCCTCTGTTTCTTGACAAGCTGCTCAACCTGGTAACACTCTTGAAGGTCATGGCCCTTGGTCTGGTGGATCTTGCAATACGGGCCATCACCTTTCCCAGCTTTCTCGGCGGCAGCAGCTTCCCGGCAGGCTGTGCAAGCGGCAACTTCCTTGTCGGGGGCCTCAGCCTTGGCCTTCTTGTCGGTACTAGGTGTGCTAGAACCTTATACAGTCATCACTGCCTTATATCTTGGCTTCTTACTATGCTTCTTGCCCTTCCTCTGACTGGTTGGTTCATCTTCATCCTTTGAATCAACATTGATGCAATCCTCCTCTCCAGGAAACTTCCTTCCTTCCTCCGTCTGAGCACGCTTATCCAGCAACGTTTATAGCTCCTTCATAGTCTTGGGCAACCACACATTCATCTTAGAATGAATGCGATGGTTGCATGCATTGGACTGGAACGCTGCTATAAAGGCTACCAGCTGGATATTTGGAATATTCCTATGAATTTTACTTAATCGCTATAAATACTTACGGAGAGTTTGTCCTTCCTTTTGCTGGAGAAGTTGCAGGTCGCTGGGTTTGCCGGGCTCTTGGTGGCCACCGGTGAAGGCACCGATGTACTCGTGGCACAGGTCCGCCCATGAAGAAAGGGAGTTCTCCGGCAGGTGCATCGGCCAAGACCTCATGTTGGACTTGACGGCCAGTGGGAAGTAATTGGCGAACACCTTCTCATCTCTCCCCCCCCCCCCGGCAGCATGAACAACAATGGTGTAGATTCTCAGGAACTCTGTCGGGTTCAGCCTCCCGTCGTACTTCTCAGGTATCTCTAGCTTGAACGTGCAAACGGACGGCCAACGGACTTACCGCAGCTCTCGTGTAAAGGTAGGGCAACCGACCTCGAAAGGTAGGCACCCGCCAACACCGAGCGCAGGCTCGTCGATGATGAGTCCGCCACACCCATCGGTCTGGCTGGGGTCATCCCGGCGCCGATCTATGACGACGCGCGCGTCTCCCCGCCACCTATCCCCCGGGGCTCGACGTTGGCCTGGACGTTGTCGAGGGTCAGAAGAGGCCATCGAGACGTCATCAGGGTCTTGATTCTGCTGCCCCCGCGTCGGCTGCCATGGTGGGGACTGCATCGTGGGGACGACCCCCTCCGTTCGGCCAGCGGTACAGGCGGTCGTTGTCGCTTGGGGAGGTCGTGGCGGGCCGGCTCGTCGTGAGACCCCATCTTCGGCGAAACTGAGCAGGCTCTGGATGGTGGCACGCCATTCATCCATCTGCTCGGCCGCTGGCGGGAACCTCAGTAGCAATTGAGCTCGTGCCATTGGCTCCGAGGCTGTGTTGGGCATAGATGTTGATGACGTTGACCGCACCGTCACCTGGCTCCTGACGGTGCCAGCGGCGGCAATAGCTATGGTGCCGCGTACACGCAGCTGTGGGGCGACCACCTGGGCAGCAGGGTCACGCGACGGTGGTGCTTGAGGGTCAGTGGCTCCATCGGGCGCAGCGGTTCGGCCGGCTCGTTCGAGGCACGGGGGCTGGAGATGTCGGAGGAGAACAACATTAGCAACGCCTTGGTGGTCACGCTCCACAAGGTGCGGCGAGGGGGTCACTTCGTCTGCACCCCCTCCTCCCACTGACGAGCACAGCCGCAACAACGGCGCTCGGTCCTCACTCTCCCCCACATCCTTCGAGGACACCTCTTCATGTAAATCTTGCATATTAAGAGATAAAAGGCATTAGAATCTCTCCATAAAGTGTTATATTGATTAAAACACAATAAATAACAGTAGGAGAACATGATGCAAAATGGACATATCAACTCCCCCAAAATTAGACCTCGCTTGTCCTTAAGCGAAAGCTGACATCGATAATCATGTCCACATGTTTAGAGAGAGAGAGGTGTCGATAATAACAAAATACGGACATGGTAGCATCTTGATGAGTATTATAGCAGCAATATTCATTATCATGGAACTTCTCATGAGCAAATACCAATTCATGACAACAACGAAGTATAAGGCATACATTTTCTTGAAAACTAACAAACTATGTTCTTAGTCAACAATGCAATTGCAATTCATCATATTTTCAGGAAGAGTCTCATGTAGGAGCATTTTAGCAAGTCCACATACTCAACCATAATTTAGTCTTCTATGATTGCTAACACTCACAACATATCTATGGAGCAAAAAGTTTCAGCCATACACATAGAAAAGATAGGGGCTTAAATTTTGCCTCCCAACTTATTCTCCTCAAGGGTAATGTCAACAATAATAACTCATGATCACTCATATCCAACTGGATATATATGCCTACATCTCTCCCCACCACATGATGCTTGCAAAAGATAAAAATAAGAAGGAATATAGGACAATATTATTGACTCTTGCATAAAAAGTAAATACATAAAAGTAAAAGATAGACCCTTTGCAGAGGGAAGCAGAGGTTGTCATGCGCTTTTTGTTTTTGGATGCACAAGCACTAAATGCGAAGGAACGTCACTTTATATTTCCCCTTGTGATAGCAACCTTTGTTATGCAATCCGTTACTTTTATTTCTTTACCATCACATTATCGTACAAAACCTGTTTTCCCTTACAATAAAAGATCATACATATTTAGGAGAAATTTTTATTGTTTTGTCACTAGTGCAGAAAAGCCTAGCTACAATGTGCCAAAAACAACCTTGGTGGCGTGGACACCACACACCACCAATATGGCGCCAGTGTTAAAAATTAGCGCTGGCGTTGCCACCTACGCAAGCAGTATTTTGGACAGTAATGGCATGTCGCGTGGTCAACACCAGCAGTATGAGTCAGTAGTTGTGATGTTCCATGTTTTCAGAATGCCAGTAATTTGTTTTTTAGATTTGAAATAAAAGTTGTATAGCAGCAATCTCACCAAAAATGGCAGCATAATCCAGTTTAAGAACAGTCAATAAATCAACTATAAATAGACCCAACGACAACATCTAAGTTCAACAATGCACTTATTGATATAGTTCAACAAAGTAGGCAAAGTAACACACATATGAATGTACAAGTTCAAATAAATAGAGGTGATAATAACATGAGATCTTCCATTCATGCCAACTAGCTAACTAGGACTTTTTGGCAGGCGGAGTCAGGGTCATAGTCTGGAGTAAGTGAACCATCATCGCTGCCAGCAGGCTTGGAGTAGACCATGATCTCATCACAATCGTAGTTAAGGTAGAACGTGGATCTCTCCCCAGCTTCCATCTCGTAAGAAATTGCAAGGGCTTTCCAACCAGGGCAACCGAACTAGGTTCGGTTTGCCTCGTTGGTGACAAGACAATTGAGTTGTTGGGCCGTCAACATGTTCATGAGGGTGCACTGGAATGTGATGGTGGCATCAACTAGAACTCTAAACTTCTCTAAGAAGTCACGCCTTGCCCCACAAGGGATGACCTGAGCAAAATCAAAAGAAAGAAGTAGCTAACTAGTTAGACAATTTTGGGTACAACCATATACATCATATGAAACTCAATCAAAACATGTTCAACTACAACATATCGTCCTAGTGAGAAAGTCATTTGGGAGATCTATGAAGAACTTCTTATCCCTTTGGCATATCACTGAACCACAGGTCTCACATGGGGCATCCATTTACTGCTTTCATAAAGTTGAGAAAAATAAGCATACATAACAGATATATAACATAAAAATAAGTATACATAACAGATGCAACATAAGCAGTTAGTATGAACCAATGCTATCAGGCCATCTAGATATTAAGGCATACTTGTAATTAAACAATTCTACAAACCGTGCATATTTCAAACATAAAACATGCATAATAGTTCATAATCCCTCCGTCTGGAAATACTTGTCATCAAAATGGATAAAGGGAGATGTATCTAGATGTATTTTAGTTCTAGATACATCTCTTTTTGTCCATTTTGATGACAAGTATTTTCGGACGGAGGGAGTACAAAATAGGTAGCACACACTAAGCTAGTGGCCAGAGGGAACTGCCTCGTGGTCATGCCTAGTGGACCTACGACGACACCCCTGCTGACCCTCCTCATCACGCTCCAAGGCATCCCAGTCTATGGTCCTCCTCCGCGCTCTTCCTGGCTGCATACTGAAGTAACACCATCTTTCTGGCCTCCACGAGTTTGTCATCTCTCACAAGCTCGCTCACCAATATGTCGAACAACTCCATCTTAGCCTGTTTGTTGTCCTTCCCCTCAACCCTAGTGCATATCCTCATGCCCTCAGGTGTGAGGAGCATCTCGAACTCACGACACTCAGGGAAGTTAAGAATCGCCCCTTCCTAAAAGAACTCCACTGCCATGGCATCATAAGCGTGCGTCGCTAATTCCGGGGTGTCCCAATGGCCAAGTTAGTGGACAACATTGTCCTTCCTAATGGTGGCATAGTACTTATTTCCCTTCTACCGCACACCATGAAACTTCGGATCCATCTATAACTATGCATATATAACTAACAACTTAGTAAAAAATGGGCATGTTAACGAGTAGCTACAAAAGCTACAATGTAATAAAACGTACACTACAACTACACTAGTTAAATCATAGTCTACAACTACAGTAAATTCTTTTACTACAAGTAAACTACATAGAACTACAATAAAAGCAGACTATCTAAAATCATAGTCTACAACTACACTAAATTCTTTCACCACAAGTACACTACATAGAACTACAATAAAAGTACACTATCTAAAATCATAGTCTACAACTACACTAAATTCTTTCACCACAAGTACACTACATAGAACTACAATAAAAGTACACTATCTAAAATCATAGTCTACAACTACACTAAATTCTTTCAGCACATGTACACTAGGAGAAGTACAATAAAATTATACTATCTAAAATCATAGTCTACAAATCATATAATATAATCTTACACTAAAATTTTACACTACTCTTACACTAAAATTTTACACTACTCTTACACACAAAATTCTACATTATTCTACACTACTATTACACTACACTAAGTAGAACTCACCTGCGGCGGCGGTAGATGGTGAGGGGGCAATGCGGGGTGCGACAGGGGCGGCGGGGTGGAGGTGGAGGCGACGTGGGCAGCGGCGACTCTGACGGAGGCGGCGATGAGGGGGGCTTCGACGGAGGCGGCGGTGATGGTGACGGGGATGGAGGCGACGACAATGGGGACCGTGGCGGTGGAGGCGGAGGCAACGCTGACGGGTGCTTTGGCGGTGGAGGCAGAGGTGGAGGTCGCGGTGGAAGCGGAGGCGACATCGACGGGGGCGGTGGAGGTGGAGGCGGCGATTTAATGGGGATCGAACGAAGACAAATGGTTGTGTGTGGGGGTGTTTTAATCAATCCGGTCGGGGACGGCCCGGTAATAATTGCTGGTGTTGGCCTACGTGACCAATGCCATTGCTATTATATTGTTAATTTTTTGTAGTTTTCTTTTTTTTCTTTTATGTTTTATACATATTTTTTGTATATTCATATAGATGTTTAGTTTATTATTTTATTGTTTTATTTTCCTATTATTTATTATATTGTTATTATATTAATTATTTTGTGTAAATATCGAAACATACATACAAGTAAAACCAATAAAATTAGAACACAACATCGATCTCATTAATCTACACTAGATACATAATAGTGGAAGGATGAAAATAATAACAAATAAAAGTGCATATAACTTCTACTACTACACTCTTGATCTAGACTAAGAACATCGTCAGTGTAATGATTCCCACAAGAAAAAAAGCTGCTAGCGATCGAGCAGGGAGAATGAGGCCAAGCATAACACCAACTAAAAGCGCATATCAAAGCAACTTGAATTTTGGGATTTGGCCGCACATCACATCAGTCTTCAACTGCATCTCATCTATTTGTTGTCTTAGTTCACCAATGGAGTACTCGAGCAACTCACCCACGTACTTTTGCATGAGATCAACCCATATCCATGTGTAGCAATATTTTGTTCCTAACGTCTGTGGATCACAATGTACACACACATATATTAATGATCATGACACTATATATAAAGTTGAATTGTGCAAATTAGCAGAAATAGATCAAGAGGTATTTTCTCTCATATTACCTTTCCACGGTTACGACATATGTAGAACTCTCGCTCTGGATTACTTTGTGTGTATGACATATGCTTATCAGTAGGGCATCCACTGCCGCAAAGGAGCATAGGTGCTCTCGCTTGATTCCCGGCAGCTTCGGAGGCGGTGGCATAGCTGCCGGATCGAAGGGACGTCGCGCTGCAGCGGGATGATTCGCCGGACAGGGCTGGCTGCATTGGCCGTGGCAAGTGCACGTCGTAGCCAACAGGGCCAGAAGAGAGCTCGGCCAATGCAGTGGAGTCCCAAACTTTCAACACGCCCCGCCGACGTGGGCTCGCACATGGGGCTCGTGCCTCGACAAGCTTCGGTGGGTCCATTGTCACCAAAGCAGCTGACTAAGCGGGAGTAGAATTGATGTAGGGTGGAAACCCTAAAGCCGATCTTTCACAATTTGGAGGCATTCCTACGAAGAACACGACAAACACATGAGGGGAAACACTCAAATCAACGAGAATAATCACACATGTGCTAGATCCATGAACACAAAGGGGGGGTACAAGATCCAAATGCAACAAAGGACGATATAAGAGGCAGTAGTTCTTCTCTGTGAGGAGGTCTTAAAGGTCTTCCCATGAGGGGTCTTGAATCCATTTGGGGGATCTTCCCCGTAGAGGCCGAGGTCTCCGAAGGAGAAAGTATCAAGTGGATGAGAAAAGCTCTATCTCCAAAATGAGCTATCACAATGCTAACCCTAAAAAGAGGGAGGAGGAGGAGTATATATTGTCTAAGTGCGCAAAGGGGTACATGGGCTTTGGCCCAACACGCTATAACACACAGGTGTCGGACGTCTGACAGTTATCAAATGTCCGGTGGCTCGTAAAGGTTCGGTCATCCGGTACTTGTCATACATCCGCGTTTTGGCTCAGGTGGCTCGGCGTTGGATTTCCGGTCGGCATCGGTCGTCCGGTTGGTCTCAGACTTCTGGAATTTTGGCTCGGAGCTGCAGGTGTCAGATTTCTGGTGGGGTCGGTTGTCCGGTGGCTAGAGGGTGTCGGTCATCCGATCCTCGTCAGTCGTCCGGTTGTTGTAGCATTCTCTGGCTGGGCCTTCTGGCTGGTGAGGCCTCCGGGGATCGGACGTCCGATGGGGGTCGGTCGTCCGGTCGCTGTCAACTCAGGCAGCTTCTTCTCTTGGTCCCTACGCTTGGTGTCCTCGCCATCTTCTTTGTTGGGTGTAGCTGCTCCATGGCCTTCCTCCAAGTACCTGATCACACATAGGGTCTCCGCTTGAGGTAGTAGCCATGTCTCATATGTAGAAAGTGGTAGTTCAGAGAGGACCGAGTTCACCTTAGTTTCTATAGCCTTTGCTCGAGCTCTTGTCATTGGTCCAAGTGGTGTTGTGGGAGACATAGGTAGGTCCATGGGGATGACCGTAGGATGGTCCGCATCATCTCCCACCCCCTTGGGAAAGATCTGACCTCGGATCGAAAGCCTCATCACCATGGTAGGGAGAGAGATCCTTGACATTGAAGATGTCGCTCACGGAGTACTTGTCGCATGGTAAGTCGATCTTGTATGCATTGTTGTTGTAGCGCTCGTGCACCTTGAAGGGTCCGTCGGCTCGTGGTCGTAGCTTGGACTTGCATTCATTGGGAAAGCGTTCCTTGCAAAGGTGTAGCCATACAAGATCTCCAATGTTCATGGGTTGCTTGATGATGTTGAGCTTGGCCGTGAGTCATTGAACTTGGCGCTCAATGGTGTGCCTTGTATCTTCATGCATCTTCTTGAGGTAGCTCACTCGTGCACTTTCGTCTGTGTTGATGCGCTCTTGTAGTGGTAGAGGTAGAATGTCCAATGGGTACAATGTGTTGAAGCCGTAGATGACCTCGAAGGGGGACTTGCCGGTAGTAGAGTGTCTTGCGCGGTTGTAGGCGTACTCGGCGATGGGTAGACACTCCTCCCACTCGTTGATGTTCTTGTTTCTCAAAACACGTAGGAGAGTGGAGAGCGTCCGGTTCGTGACCTCCGTTTGGCCGTCGGTTTGAGGATGGTATGCCAAAGAGAACAATAGCTTGATTCCAAGCTTGGCGCATAAGGTCTTCCAAAAGTAGCTTAGGAACTTGACATCGCGGTCTGAGACAATCGTCCTTGGCACTCCATGTAGACGCAAGATTTCCCTACAAAAGAGATTTGCAACGTGTGAAGCATCGTCTATCTTGTTGCATGGTATGAAATGTGCCATTTTAGAGAATCGATCCACAACAACAAACACAAAATCTTTGCCATTCCTAGTTCTAGGTAAACCAAGCACAAAGTTCATACTAATATCTTCCCATGGGTGATACGGAATAGGGACTGGCATATAGAGACCATGGGATTGAGCTTCAGACTTAGCTTTGCGACATGTAGAGCATCGGTTGGTGAAGCGTGAGACGTCACGGAACATCTTGGGCGAAAAGTAATTCTTGGAGAGCATAGCAAATGTCCTGTCATGTCCAAAGTGTCCCATAGGTCCTCCATGAGCCTCTTGTAACAAACGAAGAGAAGACTTGGGGATACATGGTTTGTTAGCTCTCATTAGATAATCATCTTTGATGTAATAGCATTCCCAAGACATATGCGTCAAACATTTGGCATATGGAATAGCAAAAGTAGGATCATGCGCATACAAGTCTGTTATGTTCTCAAAGCCAATAACATTCAATTCAAGTTGGTTAACAAGCATGCATCTACGGGAAAGCGCATCCGCCACAACATTCTCTTTGCCTTTGATATACTTGATGAAATAAGGAAAGGACTCAATGAATTCACTCCACTTAGCATGATGCTTCCTCAACTTAGTTTGACCCTTAAGATACTTAAGTGTTTCATGATCGGAGGTAATGCTCCCAAACATGCAAGACTCTCACTAAAGCATATAGTTATTTGTCGTAGATGGGGTACTTAAGTTGTGTGACGACCCGAGACCGACGCTCCAGAAACGTTACGGTTATTTCATTGTTGTTGTGTGTTTTATTTATTTGTTGCATTCTTCATGTCATCATTTGCATTGCATCGGCACTCTGTTGCCATCATGTTTTCAAAACTTGCATCCGTTCGTAGTGCCACGTCCCGTTTGTATCTGTTGACCTTTCTCAGACCCCTTGCAACCTGTATCCTTCTTTTCTCTCTTGCCTAAGCTGGAGTCTCTCTGCTTAGTTCCCAGACCACCCCCTCGCATGCGTGTCCGAAAGCTGCCCTGGACCTGACCCGGTCATTCATCACCATTTGATTTGGATCATCCCCAAACGTTCCTAAAGTATCTTTGGTTCTTTGTTGGACTCTCCTGGTCTATTTTTCCCGGGCCGTCCGATCACAATCGAAGGGACCGGATAGCCCCTAAGCTAAACCCTTCCTATAAATAGAACCTAGCCCTAAATTTTAAGAGCAATGTCCCATCCATCCCTCCGCCGCGTCGCCAGTCCACTGTCTTCCTCCTCCTTGGGATCCTCTCTCGATCCAAACTACCAACCATAGCCGCGCCGATCCTCCTCATTTTCAACGCCGCCCAACCAGTGCTCTCCTCTGGATCCCCTCGATCCACCAACCAGCGGCAGCAACACCCGCAGGAGAGAGCCAGGGGCTCGATCCTTGCTCATCTCGAGTGCCAGCTGTGCTCTGCCTCGAACCAGCAGGTCACCGTCTTCTCGCGCCCCTTCTTCCCTTTCTCTGGTTCACCTCCTCTAACCATCTCTCTGTTGCTCGTGAACCAGCGTCGGTCGTCGCCGTCTCGTTCGTCTTCTAGCAGAAGCTCTACACCACCCCAAGCTGCTCTGCTTCTATGCCATGGACGGCCTCGACCACAGCACAGCCCCTCTCTCGTCGACCTCCCGTGCGTGTCGCAGTGAGTGACCGAGCGCTCAACCCCGCGCAGCTGAGCCCATTCGACGCCCGCACCCGAGCTCCTCCCGCTCGATCCGGGGCGTCCCCAAGCTCAATGCCTCCTCTTGTTCGACGCTACTGCCCCGTAGGAGCTTCCCGAGCCGGAGCTCGTCCGCGATCAAAACTACCACCACCGTCCGGTGCATCCCAGCGACTCCAGGACCCGACCAACCCAGGCAGTGCTACCGCTCCCCTGCCTTCCCTCTTTTCCTCTTCCTCTTTCTAATTCCCTCTGCCTCCTCGTGTCCACAAGAGCACGAGCACCCGGCCGCGTTGAGGCCTGACACCGGCGAGCCATCACCTCCACCACCCTTGCTCGGTCCCGGCTGGCGCCGGATCCCGCCGGCAGGGCCCCGTCCCCGCCTCCGGCACCCCAAGTTCCAGACCACCGCTGCTCTGCTTCTTCTCGAGCAAAGGAGCATGCCGCAAACCTCTACCTCACCCGCACATCCAGCCACTCGCGTTAACCGCTGCGGTCTACCCCACCGCCGCATGGGCCTCTCCAGCCCAGCTCCGCGTCAGACCCAGCCTGCTGGCTCACCGACCGGGCCGAAGCCCATGGTGAGCCACCGCTGCGCCCACCCTTCCACTGCTGTCCCAAGTGCAGTTTCGGCCCGCATCGTTTTTTTAGCTCTGGACGCTTTAGCTAATTTTCCAGAGTTTACTGTTTTGTAGAAACCCCCCTAAGCTTCATGCGTTTAATATCTCTATAAGTGCATCTAGTGCCACCCCTAGTTGGTTTTGGAGTATTGAAGACAAACCTAGTTGAGGGACAAATGTGTTTGTGAGAATTGCAGGATAACACAGGTAGAAGTCCCTCATTGATTCGGTTTTCCTACCAGAGATGACCCCTAAAAACGTATGAAGACATTGATGTCAAAGGTGGTATATGAAGATATTCTCATTGAAGACTATGACAAGAGAAGACATCGCATGAAGCCTATGGAGCTCGAAGACTCAGATCTTTCATAGTTCCTTTTCTTCTTTATTGAGTCATAGGAACCACCGTACTATTAAGTGGGGTCCAAGAGAACCAGTCAGAATGACTGAAGTGATGCTTAACCAAAACCTATGTCTTCGAGTGAACACTATGAGAGCGAATCTTGTCCAGAGTCAGACAAGTCAGCTTTTCTTGTAGCCCAAGTAAAGTTGTCGTGTGTGTTTGAAATCTGACCGTTGGAACACGTGTCAGTTCCTTAGTGACCCAGGGTCATTTCGGACAAATCAGGTCGGGTTGCCTAGTGGCTATAAATAGCCCACCCCCTACAACCATAAACGGTTGGCTGCTCAGAGTTAGAGTACGGCTTTTGTCGTTTGAGAGCAACCCACCTCGAAGCCTTTGAGAGAGAATTCCTTGCGAGGATAAAGCCCTAACAACCTAGAGCCAAAGAGTGTTAGGCATCACTTAAGTCTTCTTGTCTGTGTGATCTGAAGACTTATTACACTTGAGGACTGTGAATCCTCCAGCCGGTTAGGCGTCGCGTTCTGAGCATCCAAGAGACATTGTGGATCGCCGGTGAACAAAGTCTGTGAAGGTTTGGGAGTCTACCTTGAAGACTTACCAGAGTGATTGGGCGAGGTCTGTGTGACCTTAGCTCAAGGGGAATACGGTGAGGACTGGGTGTCCTGAGCTGCGTGTTCAGGACTGGGTGTCCAGGACTGTGTGTCCTCAGGTTTAAATACCTAGCCGCCCTAACCAGACATACAGTTGTCACAGCAACTGGAACTGGTCCAACAAATCATTGTCTTCAAGGAGTCACTGGTTTCATCCTTCCCTTTACTTACTGTTGGTCCTTGTGAAGTCATTGTATGATTGCACTATCTTCTGTCTTCACTGAGTGACTGCTTGTTCTGATCGGCTTCATAATATCTTCCTACCTGATCCTTACTACCTAGCTGCTATTAGTCAGTGTGCTTTCACTTCATTGAATACTTGACTATGGTTTGCCTGGTGTAGTCTACCTTCCGCTGCATGGTAATAGGTTTATTTCTATCGTTTGTCTTCGAAACTTCCACATTTTGAAGACTTTCATAAAAATCGCCTATTCACCCCCCTCTAGTCGATATAACGCACTTCCAATTGGTATCAGAGCAAGGTACTCCCTTGTTCTGTGTGATTCGGTTTAACCACTTGGAGTTTTAGCTATGTCGACTGCAGGGATAATTAAAGTCTCCGCTGCGTGCCCCATCTTCGATGGAACTGAATATCCCTACTGGAAGAATAAGATGCGCATGCATCTTGAATCCATTGACGTCGACCTATGGTATGTCGTCAAGAACGGCGTTCCCAAGGCTGGAGAAGGTGTCACTACTGCTGACGTCAAGAAGTTTGTTCAACTGGTCTCTACTGCCAAGAATATCATCCGTGGTCATCTGACCAAAGGACAATATGGCCGCATGAGTTCTTTGGAAACATCTAAGCTAGTCTGGGACTGGCTCTCCAAGGTCAACGAAGGCGTCTCAACCCAGAGAGATCAGAGAATCAGTGTCCTTCGCAACCTCTTCAACCGCTTCAAGAGAAATGACAATGAGAATGTCCAGCTCACGTTTGATCGACTCACTGACATCACAAATGAGCTTCAAGCTCTCGGCGCCACTGAGATCACCAAGCATGAAGTCGTCAAGACACTCCTGAGATCACTTGACAGCTCGTTTGACACCCTAGCCCTGATGATTCAAGAACGTCCGGACTTCAAGACACTCAATCCGTCTGACATACTTGAGAGGCTCAACACACACGAGTTTCAACTTTCTGAGAAAAGAGACATCTATGGTCCCAACTATGGGCGAACTCATGCCTTGAAGGCAAAAGCTGTCTCCACATCTGAAGAAGAATCTGACGGCAGTTCTGATGATCCTAAAGACATTGGAAAGGAGCTTGCTATGCTTGTGAAGAAGTTCCAAAAATTCACCAAGAATAAAGGCTTCAGAAAGTCTTCACGATCAAGCTCAAGGAATGATGAAGCTTCTGCTCATGACTACAAGAAAAGATCATGCCACAAGTGCAAGAAACCTGGCCACTACATCTCTGAGTGTCCGTAGTGGGACAATGAGAACAAGAAGAAGAAGAAGAGCAAGGAGTATGACTCCGACGACAAGAAGAAGAAGAAATACTCAAAGTCCTCTTCCAAGTCTTCCTCCAAGTCTTCATCACACAAGAAGAGCTCATCTGGCAAGGCACGTGCGTTTGTTGGCAAGGAAATGGATTCAGAGGAGGAGTCCGCTTCTGAGGAGGCGGAGGTGGAGTCTGAGGAGGAGTCCGGTTCTGGCATTGCGAGTCTGGCTACAGCATACGTTGCCAATACCATCTTCAACACTGAACACAATGACTCCATCACCGACACCGATGCAAATGACAAGGACTACTCCGCTCCTACCTACTGCTTCATGGAACGCGGTGCCAAGGGTACGACACCAGCTGCTTCAGAATGGATTATTGATAGTGGGTGTACCAATCACATGACTGGCAAGAGAAGCCTTCTTATGGACTCAACCTTACGTCCATCCTACAAGAGTCACATCACATTTGCTGACACTGGTAAAAGTAAGGTATTGGGTCTAGGTAGAGTTGCAATCTCAAAGGATCAACACATGGATAAAGTCATGCTTGTTGAATCCCTTGGCTTCAACTTAATGTCTGTCTCAATGCTTTGCGATTTAAATATGATCGTAATGTTTGGAAAATATCGTTGCCTTGTTCTAATGGAATCTGACAAGTCTCTAGTGTTTGAAGGGTATAGGAAGGATGATTTGTACGTGGTAGATTTCTCAGCAGGACCACAGCTTGCCGTATGTCTTCTGGCAAAAGCTTTAGAATGCTGGCTCTGGCATCGGAGGCTAGGGCATGCTGGCATGAGGAACCTCCACACCCTTGCAAAGAAGAAGCATGTCATAGGCATCGAGGGCGTCAAGTTCAAGAAAGATCACTTATGCGGTGCCTGTGAAGCAGGAAAGATGACGAGGGCCAAACATCCCTCGAAGACAATCATGACAACAACTCGATCATTCGAACTGCTCCACATGGATCTTTTCGGTCCCACTCATTACTCAACTCTTACTACTACTGCTTGTCTCTATGGCTTTGTCATTGTTGATGATTATTCTAGATATACTTGGGTGCACATGATCCTCTACAAGACTGAAGTGCAGGATGTCTTCAGACGCTTCGCTAATCGAGCAATGAACAGCTATGGCGCCAAGATAAAGCACATCAGAAGTGACAATGGCACTGAATTCAAGAACACTGGCCTTGATACATATCTTGATGCTTTGGGCATCACACATGAATTCTCAGCTCCGTACACGCCACAGCAGAATGGCGTCGTCGAACGCAAGAACAGAACACTCATTGAGATGGCCCGAACGATGCTTGATGAATACAAGACTCCAAGAAAATTCTGGCCTGAAGCCATTGATACTGCATGCCATACAATCAATCGTGTTTATCTTCACAAGCTTCTGAACAAGACATCTTATGAGCTCCTTACTGGCAAGAAGCCAAATGTCAGTTACTTCAGAGTATTCGGCGCCAGGTGCTGGATCAAGGATCCACATCACACTTCAAAATTTTCACCAAAAGCACATGAGGGTTTTATGCTTGGATATGGAAAGGATTCGCACTCCTACAGAGTCTTCAATCTCTTTCATTATAAAGTGGTTGAAATAGTGGATGTGCGGTTCGATGAGACTAACGATTCACAAAGAGAGCACCTGCCAAATGTGCTAGATGAAGTTCCATCCAGTGAATCAATCAAACTAATGGGAACTGGAGAAATCATACCCTCTGAAGCTCAACCTGAAGAGGAACTTATCATCTCCGTACCTGATCAACCTGAAGACAATGCTCAGCCTGAAGACAATCCCTCTAACAATGACAATGATCAACAAGAGCAAAATCTTCGCCCTGTACATCCTCGTGTTGCCAATGAAGTGCAGATTGAGAGAATAATTGATAGCATCAATGCACCCGGTCCGCTCACTCGTTCAAGGGCAACATAGCTAGCAAATTTCTGTGGGCACTTCGCATTCGTCTCAATAACAGAACCCAAGAAAGTTGAAGAAGCCTTCATGGAACCTGAATGGATTCAAGCTATGCAAGAAGAGCTTCAACAGTTTGAGCTGAATAATGTATGGGAACTGGTTAGGCGTCCTGATGCTCGGAAGCACAATATAATAGGCACCAAATGGATATACCGCAACAAGCAAGATGAGCATGGTCAAGTTGTCAGAAACAAAGCTCGTCTCGTTGCTCAAGGATATACTCAAGTGGAAGGAATTGACTTCGATGAAACATTTTCTCCTGTGGCTTGACTTGAAGCCATACGCATACTGCTGGCCTATGCAAATCATCATAACATACTTCTATATCAAATGGATGTGAAGAGCGCTTTTCTCAATGGCAAGATTAAAGAAGAAGTGTATGTTGCACAACCGCCTGGCTTTGAAGATCCAAAACATCCTGACATGGTATACAAGCTCAACAAGGCACTGTATGGCCTCAAACAAGCCCCTCGGGCTTGGTATGACACACTCAAATACTTCCTGAAGAGCAAAGGCTTCATACCTGGTTCCCTCAACCCCACTCTCTTCACGAAAACATATGATGGTGAACTGTTTGTGTGCCAAATATATGTGGATGACATTATTTTCGGCTTCACCAATCAGAAGTACAGTGAAGAGTTTGGATATATGATGCAAGAGCAATATCAGATGTCCATGATGGGAGAGCTGAAGTTCTTCCTCGGTCTTCAAATACGACAACAACGCAACGGCATCTTCATATCTCAAGAGAAGTATCTCAAAGATTGCCTGAAGAAGTTCGGTATGCAAGACTGCAAAGGCTTCATGACGCCAATGCTAGCCAAACATCATCTGGGTCCCGACGACAATGGTAAAGAGTTCGATCAAAAGGTATACCGCTCCATGATTGGTTCTTTACTTTATCTATGTGCATCTAGGCCAGATATTATGCTTAGTGTTTGCATGTGTGCTTGATTTCAAGCGGCACCAAAGGAATCGCATCACTTAGCTGTGAAGCGAATTCTTCGATATTTGTCTCACACCCCAACTCTAGGATTATGGTATCCAAAGGGCTTAGAGTTTGATCTGGTTGGATTCTCGGATGCTAATTATGCTGGTGACAAGGTGGATCGCAAGTCTACATCAGGCACATGTCATTTTCTGGGACGATCACTTGTATGTTGGTCTTTAAAGAAGCAGAACTGTGTATCTCTCTCCACTGCTGAATCGGAATACATTGCAGCTGGATCTTGCTACGCTCAGCTTCTGTGGATGAAGCAAACACTCAAAGACTATGGCATTCATCTGAAGCAAGTGCCACTCTACTGCGACAACGAAAGCGCCATCAAGATTGCCACAATCCAGTTCAGCACGCCAAGACAAAGCACATTGAAATTCGTCATCACTTTCTCACAGATCATGTGGTGAAGGAAGATATTGATATCATACACGTCAACACTGAAGAGAAATTGGCAGATATCTTCACCAAGCCCTTGGATGAGAAGAGATTTTGCAAGTTACGGTGTGAGCTAAATATCTTGGAATCCTCAAATGTCCTGTGATCAGGCACACATCCTAACACTTATGCATATTGATGACTTAGATGTGCAACACACGAAGTAAAGTATATCTTCAATCAATGAAGACATACATTCTAAGTGTGAATACATTAATGTGGAATTTGACTTCGGAGCGCCACGATAATTGTGCGCCATGTCTGGGTCTAATACTTCCTATACGGTGGGTAACGCCACCACCAAGGTTCTGTTTGAAGTGTTTCACTCATGGCGTTACATTTGCTATGTCTTCACATTTGGTTTGGCTTCAATCTCAACATGTCTTCATGATTATCTTCACTATGTTGATTATATATATATATATATACTAGTGCTCTATCCTCTACAGCATTCACTTATAGCTATGTCTTCTTGTTGAATCTTTTGAACTAAGTGAATGTGATTGGACCCTAACCTCTCTATGCTTTCTATCTCAAACTCTATCTCTCCAAATCATATGCATTCTTTTGAAACTGTCAAATGTCTTCTCTGCGTCCTTGTCAGTAGAAGATACAGAGACAAACATTAAGTTCGCTTTCAATGCTAATTCCTTCACCTGAAACCCGGAGAAGTGGGAATGACCACCCGACAATCCAGGCGTGCGTGGGACGTGGAACAACCTCCGATATGCTGCATGATGGCCACGTGTTCCTCAGATGTGAATCGCCAGGGGCACCTGTGTAATAGCACTGAGCCGCCCCTGTCCCCATAAATACGCGCCACACCACAGTCATTATCTCTTCTTTCACTCTCGCACGAACCCTAGCGCCACCGCTAGCCCTCGACGACGCCGGTGACGAAGCGCTTAGCTGCCGCAACCTCTCCGACGCTGTCTTCACGCTGACCGCGGACATCGTCTTCTCCGCCGTCGCCGTAGGTGTCCTCCGTCGCCAAGTTAGGGCACGAACGATCGAACTGCTCGGCCTCCTCTTCCACTCCGTCTAGCAGTTCTTCGTGTGGTAAATAAAACTTCCTTTTTACGGCCCCTTTGATCCTATAGATTCGTCACTTTCTACCACAAGCAGTTTCTGTTCACACTAGTTGGATCTATTTCATACTGCATCTCATAATATGTCTAGTATATTCACTTATGCTTCACAAAGTAGTTAGATTCCTCACTTGTACTGATCCATGGATTCGTACAAATCTGGAACCAACTTATCTATGAGTGAATGTCTTCGCACGATGAGGTCAATGTCTTCTAAACTGATTTATCTTCAAAATCTTCTGAGAATGCATATGACATCTTCCCCTTCCCTCGCACCTTAATGCTGTCATAGATACATGTCCGTGGGAGAATCCCTTGGTTCTCATAGTCTGCATTCATTTGCAGAATTCTTATAGTATCACATAAATTCTCCCGAAGCCAGTTCCTATTTGTCCAGCAAGCGAAAGCCTTTGAAGCCTTTGAACGTATTGAAGCTATTCAGTTTAAAGTTCATGGCTTCAGAGAAATCAGCAAGGAAGGGTGACAGAAAGCGTCGAAGAGAAACATCAAGAGATCTGCTCGATGACCTCTCAGAGCTGTACAAGACAGATCCTGAAGAGGATTACAATCAGCGCAAGACACGAATCTAATGGATTCGACGCTATTGGGCAGAACAGTGGTTCAAGTACATATTTGTGACAAAGGAATATGCTGAAAAGAATGCCATCAAGCGACCATGGGGAGACATCCTCTACAGAAATCTTCAACCCAGGTCTAGAGATGAAGCCATTGAACAAGGCTTCTATCCCTGCATGGTCCGTGGACCACAGCCTGCGGATGCTGACCCATCGTCACTGCTATGGTGTCGTGATGACAATCTGTTCAAGCGCAACTTCCAGTTTGCCCAGAACTCAGTGAAGCAGAACAAGAAGTCTTTGGGATTAGACTTCAACCCTGGTCCCTCTGCTCCCCGTGCCGATGGAACTCGCGAAGCTGAACCCAATCTTCTTGGGCCCTTCTACAACTTGGAAGGTCTCATCACTCATATCGTGGTTCAAGGGACAGCCGTGAATGAGCCTGCAGATGACGCTGAATTAGATGAAGCGCCTGCAGCGCCGAAGCCAAAGAAGTTGAAGCAGCCTAAAGCTTCAAAGCCTGCCTCTGCACCAAAAATCTCATGGGCGAAGCCACTGGCTACTGCACCTCCTGAAGACAGTGTGCAGTCTGAAGATTTGTCACGCATCTCCAAGCCCCGGAAAGTCAAGATGCCTCTGCCACACACCGGCCAAGAACTGACAGCTGCTGCTATTCTGTGCAACGATGCCATCGATCTGTCCAGTGATGAAGATCTTGCAGATGACGCTCTTGAGCAACTGATCAAGAGCAAAGAAGAAGCAGAAATCTTCAATGATCTGCCTCTCTTTGACGTGGCAATCATCCACAACTTCATTGATGAGTGGTTTGACACGCCCAACCTCAGCTTCAAAGATCTGCAACTTCCCATTGGCCTTAGTGTCGCCTTCCATGGCGCCATTGCTTCAGAATTAGCTATCGCCCAGCGCATTGTTGAACTGAAGCAAAAGATTGACTTTGAGAAAGCTCAGTTCAAGAAGCATATGGCCAAGCTCAGCGTGCAAGAGGTGAAAAACTTTAAGATTATGCTACATGAGCTCAAAGAAGCCTTTCTCAAGAAACGTGCAGAAGCTCAGGGTTCTCGTGAGCGCATGAAGAGCCTAGCTGACAAGTGTGTGCAAGGCTACAACGAGGCTGAGAAGCGCAAGGCCCTTGGGCGTCCAGGCATTGATCCCAGGATGGCTGCTAAGCAGAAGAAGAAGCCCATTGTGGCCAAACCCAACGCACCAAGGCAGGAAGCAGATCCCATTGTCTTCCCAACTAGCATGACTGGCTCGAAGACAAAGGCCAGGTCAACCGCTTCAGAACTGAAGAAGATGAGGACTGCTAAGGCTGAAGCCAAAAAGAGGAAACATCCTGAAGCCTCTGCTATTGCTCCCTCCAAGAAGAAGCGGAAGACCAAGAAGGAATGAGCTGCTCCCACAGAGCCCTTAATTGTTGAACCCATCTCCATGGTTCGCCCTGACGCTGAACATCAAGAGCGCCAACTGACTGTCCATGAGCCTGCTTCCACAGAGGTTCATGAAGCTGAAGACTTTCCAGCAGCTGATCCCACCGCTGCTGAAGACATTGGTCACCATGACCATGTTGAAGATGATGCAGTTCTTCCTCAGATCGAGCACCAACAGGTATCATCGCCTTTGCTAACGCACAGCGAACTCATCAGCATTGGTCGTCCTCTGACGCCAATTGCTCAGGATGCATCATGGGCTGATCACCCACAAGCACACGAGGAAGATGACTTTGAGGCCCAGCCAACTCCAACTCCACAGGCATCGCCAGCGTTACGCAGGCTTCGCAAAGGACCAAGGCCTCCAGTCTCCGAGTCTGAAGCTAAAGCTGCTGACGACATTCCGGCTGCATCAACCGATGAAGAAGAAACCCCAAGAGTTGCTACACCCCCGTCTCACCAAGAAGTTGTTCTCGAGGAGAACGTGACTGTGACCGACCCTCTAGCTCATCAAGTGGAGGTTGAGAATCTTGAGGCTGCCACCGACGCCACTGATGCTGTCATGGCTGAAGCCAATATGGAGCCTACACCAACCCAAGCACCAGAAGTCAGCGAAGCCAATGATGCTACTTCTTCTGTTCCTGCGCCTGCTGCTGGTCCTCAGTTTGACTATCATGTTGAGCACAGGCCTCAGGTATAGAAGCCAATTCCAAGGTTGCCCAGGTTTCCAGGTCCTGCATCAGCACCGGGATCCTTCAATGTCAATGGCTTCAAAGCAGACAACACTTTCTTCAATAGCTCCAAGAACCCCTACTCAAGGGAAAGAATATCTTCTGGTCGGTTCTGGAGCTATCCGCAGCGAAGCTATTACTCCTGCATTCTGTACAATCAAGGTCGCATCTTCCCACATAAGCGTCTTGACATCGAAGCAATAGCTGGTCTGCCCTGTCTGGAAGAAGCTCTGGATTGCTTCAAAGAGGTTGGATTGTTGCCGTTTGTCACCGACCAAGAGCACTGGAATGAAGAGTTGCTGCTCCAATTCTATGCCACACTTCACATCCGTGGGTACAACAGAGATCCGAAGACTTGGGTCCTGGAGTGGATGACAGTAAATGTTCATCATGAAGCCAAAGCCTTTGATATCATTGAGCTCACTGGTCTGCCCACTCCTGGCGATCTCTATGAACCTGGCTGTCAGCTTCACGGTGAAGCTATGGAGAGCATCTTTCAGAAGCCTGAACCAAACATGAGTCAGATGCTCAGTATGATGAAGCCATTGCCACAAGATGCTGCATATCCTAAGGATTTCTTTGTTGAAGACCTTGAGTATCTGCCAAGGACTATTTATCACATCATAAGGTGAACTCTCTGGCCCATCAAAGGACATTCTCCACATGCCAAGCTGGAAGGTGCAATGAAGACTTTGCTCTTCTATATTCTTCATGGCAAATGCTTCAATGCACAGGACCTCTTCATCCACCAACTTGCTGCATCAGGCTCTGATCTTTTTGGCTTGAAGTTCTACGCTCCAGGGATAATGCGGCTGATTAAACTCCACTCCGCTATCTCATATCAGCCATCTGCTCACAATCATCGGATCTTTCTGCCTGATGTGGATATGTCCGTTGAAGCCATTTATCCTGAGCCTGCCAAGGAGCCTCATAGTCTTCAGAATGCGGAGCATCAAAGTTTCTCTCAGAACATTGAAGGAGTTGAAGTAGTCACCCGTGTTTATCCTCTGGCTGGAACTACACGTGCACCTCATTGTGCCCTTACTGAAGCCACTAAAAGCACTATTGGCCAACAACCCAAGAAGCGATCTCGTGTTCTCAACGACCGAGAGCTTCTTGTGGCTCTTCATCAGAAAACAGGATAGGCATCATGACTGGCTGAAGCACCAAATGCAAAGCCTCTTGGTGGATGTCAACCACATTCGAAATCTTGCCACCAAGAATGCCTTTGTTGCCCATGAAACCTCTCGACGCACATGGAAAGGGCTGATGCTTATGTGCTCTGAAGATGATCTTCAAGAGGATGGTTTCTCTGAACGCTTCAAGTTTGACTCCACACCTCCTCGAAGGGCAGTGCTGCGACGAACTCCATCTCTTGAAGACTCTGAGTTCTCTTCCTCTGCTACAACTGTGAATGCCAGAGTGATCGAGGACGAAGATGATGCTACTTCACCGCCACCTCCTTCAGCACGCTTCGACACTGCTCCAAGTTCTTCTACACCGCCGAACACCACCGACGACCCTGCTGCTTCACCTACTCTTCATGGGAACGAGTAGATGCTCTATGTCTTCAAACCTTTTTGGTCCTTACTGACAAAAGGGGGAGAAGCATATGAGTTTGATAGTCTTCAAGAGGGTCCACATGGGCGGTTGCTTTATATTTTTCCTCGTGTTTACAACTCTCTTTTTGATACATTTGGTTCTTTGAGTTGTAACATCTAAACCCGATGGTCGTCTGCTACTTATTTGCTACTTTGTGATGCGATGATAAATTCCGCATGTGCGACGATAAATTCCGCACTTAGATAATTTTGCAGACGTCCATTTTCCATTATGCATGTCATTATCTTCACATACCTTCACATGCATAATGAATTGTCATCATAAGTTAAAGAGGATCTCCACGAGTACAACCTGCCATGTGCATTTGCATTCCAAAAGCAAATTACTTATATGCACATCTTCAGGGGGAGCCCTTGCAACTAATGAAGACAATTCCTTATCCTTTACAATTTCACATATTATATTCCCCGTTGAAAACTTCAACTAGTTTGTCATCAATCACCAAAAAGGGGGAGATTGTAAGTGCATCTAGTGCCACCCCTAGTTGGTTTTGGAGTATTGACGACAAACCTAGTTGAGGGACTAATGTGTTTGTGAGAATTGCAGGATAACACAGGTAGAAGTCCCTCATTGATTCGGTTTTCCTACCAGAGATGACCCCTAAAAATGTATGAAGACATTGATGTCAAAGGTGGTATATGAAGATATTCTCATTGAAGACTATGACAAGAGAAGACATCGCATGAAGCCTATGGAGCTCGAAGACTCAGATCTTTCATAGTTCCTTTTCTTCTTTATTGAGTCATAGGGACCACTGTACTGTTAAGTGGGGTCCAAGAGAACCAGTCAGAATGACTGAAGTGATGCTTAACCAAAACCTATGTCTTCGAGTGAAGACTATGAGACCGAATCTTGTCCAGAGTCAGACAAGTCAGCTTTGCTTGTAGCCCAAGTAAAGTTGTCGTGTGTGTTTGAAATCTGACCGTTGGAACACGTGTCAGTTCCTTAGTGATCCAGGGTCATTTCGGACAAATCAGGTCGGGTTGCCTAGTTGCTATAAATAGCGCACCCCCTACAACCATAAATGGTTGGCTGCTCAGAGTTAGAGTACGGCTTTTGTCGTTTGAGAGCAACCCACCTCGAAGCCTTTGAGAGAGAATTCCTTGCGAGGATAAAGCCCTAACCACCCTGAGCCAAAGAGTGTTAGGCATCATTTAAGTCTTCTTGTCTGTGTGATATGAAGACTTATTACACTTGAGGACTGTGAATCCTCCAGCCGGTTAGGCGTCGCGTTCTGAGCATCCAAGAGACATTGTGGATCGCCGGTGAACGAAGTCTGTGAAGGTTTGGGAGTCTACCTTGAAGACTTACCAGAGTGATTGGGTGAGGTCTGTGTGACCTAAGCTCAAGGGGAATACGATGAGGACTGAGTGTCCTGAGCTGCGTGTTCAGGACTGGGTGTCCGGGACTGTGTGTCCTCAGGTTTAAATACCTAGCCGCCCTAACCAGACGTACAGTTGTCACGGAAACTGGAACTGGTCCAACAAATCATTGTCTTCAACGACTCACCGGTTTCATCCTTCCCTTCCCTTTACTTACTATTGGTCCTTGTGAAGTCATTGTATGATTGCACTATCTTCTGTCTTCACTGAGTGACTGCTTGTTCTAATCGGCTTCATAATATCTTCCTACCTGATCCTTACTACCTAGCTGCTATTAGTCATTGTGCTTTCACTTCATTGAATACTTGACTATGGTTTGCCTAGTGTAGTCTACCTTCCGCTGCATGGTAATAGGTTTATTTCTATCGTTTGTCTTCGAAACTTCCATGTTTTGAAGACTTTCATAAAAATCGCCTATTCACCCCCCTCTAGTCGATATAACGCACTTTCAATCTCACAAGCCATGCATCGGTTTAAAATGATTTAAGCATGTAAAATGCTTAGAATTTCATCTACTTTCATAATATGCTGCTTTCATCCATGTTAAAGATGTTTAACTTGCTATTTGCATTAATTGCATAAATGACATGCTAAAATGGTTTATTCCATAACTAAATAACCGTAGCTCTGAATTTAATAAACTTTATATGTAAATGGGGTGGAAAAATGCATAGATTAACATGGTGACATTACTTTGCATGTTTAACAACTCTAAAATATGGTTTAGGGCAGAATAGTACCAAATTCGTAAATTGCATATGAGGATTTTACGGAATTGTTGTCTGTTGTTTCCGGCCTCATTTAAACTTGCCTACATAGGTAGTTTTGTCATGCTTCACCTCTTGCCATGTTTAACAACATTTAATATTGATGAGTAGCATAAACGAGAGTGAACTAAATACTTGCATGTGGTGTTTGTTCAATATGCAACTTGTTGCATATTGAGCTCCACTTAACTTGTAGTATTGTTTGTTGCACTTTGCCTTGCCATGCCATGTTTCATTAAACCGGACATGCATCATACTTGATTGTGCATCATGCCATATTAATTCTTGATTGTTTACTAGTTGTTTGCTTCTTTCTGGTTGTGCTTCTTTTCAATAGTTCCGGTTTCGTTGCGATTGTGAGGATGCGTTCGACTACATTGGTTCGTCTACTTCATGGATTCGATCTTCTTCCTAGCAGGATTTCAGGAAAGATGACCGTCACCTTGGATCTCATTACTGCCTTTGCTATGCTAGTTGTCTCGATGCTATCGCTATGTCGCGCTTCCTACCACTTGTTTATCAAGCCTGCCAATATGCCATGAAACAGCCTCTAACCTTTTCCACCATCCCAGCATACCATTGTTTGGCTATGTTACCGCTTTGCTCAGCCCCTCTTATAGCATTGCTAGTTGCAGGTGCAGTGCAGGTTGTTCCATGTTGGGACATGGATATCATGGGATATCACAATATCTCTTATTTAATTAATGCATCTATATACTTGGTAAAGGGTGGAAGGCTCGGCCTTATGCCTGTGTTCTGTTCCACTCTTGCCGCCTTAGTTTCCGTCATACCAGTGTTATGTTCCTTGATTTTCCGTCCCTAACACGATGAGGGTTTATGGGCCCCTATTGACAGTTCGCCTTGAATAAAACTCTTCCAGCAAGGCCCAACATTGGTTTTACCATTTTTCTAATAACAACTAAAACTTGCATAGGGACCGGCTAGCACCCGAGGTCTCTTAATCAACCCCCCGGGCCAGTGCTCCACATGAGTGTTGGTACACATACCTAGCAGTCGGCTATGCCACCTCGGGGCAACTTGAGGTCTTTTGGCTATCGTCCACTATGCATAGACTGCATTGTCCTGGGAACGAGATACGCACGGCTCCTATCGGGGTATCGACACATCAGGTGGTCTTGATGGTTTTGTTTTACCATTGTCGAAATGTCTTGTGCACAGGGATTTCGAGTCTAATCGGAGGGTCCCGCGATGGAGGATTGTCTCTGCGGATCGTGAGCTTGTTATGGGGTAAGTTGGGACACCCCTACGGGGTTTAAACTTTCGAGAGCCGTGCCCGTGGTTATGTGGCAGATGGGAATTTGTTAATATCCGATTGTAGTGGACTTGAAGTAAACTCAATTAAAATACACCAACCGCGTGAGTAACCGTGACTGTCTCTTTTTGGGGAAGTCCGAGACGAGAACACGGTTGGGTTATGTTTGAACGTAAGTAGTTTAGGATCACTTCTTGATCATCATTCATTTGCAACCATTTGCGTAGTTTCCCATCTTACTCATGTACTCGTAAGTTAGCCACCATACAATGCTTACTGCTGTTGCAACCTCACCACTTATCCTCCCATTCCCATTAAGCTTTGCTAGTCTTGATACCCATGGTAATGGGATTGACGAGTCCTCGTGGCTCACAGATTACTACAACAACAATTGCAGGTACAGGTAATGCAATGACCTGACATGAATGCGATGCTTGATTGATTTTGGAGTTCTTCTTCTTCGATCAAGGGATTAGGTTTCGAGTCGGGGAGCCTGGGATTAGCAGGGTGGATGTTGTTCTTCTTTTTTGTTTATTTTCATCCGTAGTCAGATCCTGCTCTTCTATATGATGATTGATATGTATTGAGGAACTATCGTATTGATGTTGTAGCTTGTGGCGAGTGTAAGCCTTTACCTTGTATTCTCATCTATTCAGTACATGGTATGTTGTAATGATATCCACCTTACTATGCGCTCGAAATGCGGTTGTGCCCCAGTCATGAATTCATCACGTGATTGGGATATAATCACATCTTGGGCGCTACAAGTTGCGCTCCGGAAAGTTTTTCACTAAAGTAAGCTATGGGGTGCTTCTCTTGCATCAACACACCTCATGTGCTGTAACCGCCAGCATCGCAATGTATCTCAAATGGTTCATCAAAGTTGGGTAATACAAGCAAAGGGGCATGCGTAAGAAAATTCTTAAGCTCATTGAATGTGGTATCTTGAGATGCTCCCCAAACAAATGGTGCATTTTTCTTACTCAAGGCATGTAAAGGTAAAGAGATGGTGCTAAAATAATTCATGAATCGATGATAGAAACCGGCTAAGCCATGGAAACTTCGCACTTGTTGCAAGTTGGTTGGTTGTGGCCAAGTTTTAATAGCATTGTTCTTAGATTCATCTACATGAACACCCTTAGAAGACACAACAAAACCCAAGAAAACAAGCTTATCAAAACCAAAAAGGCATTTGTCCATATTAGCATAAAGGCGCTCTTTTCTAAGAGTTTGCAAAATGATTCTAAGATGGGTGACATGATCGAGATTTGCTAAATATAAGAATATCATCAAATTAGACCACAAGTAATACGCCAATGCAGGGGCGGAGAACAAAATGCATCACATGCATAAAGGGGTTGGGTGCTTCGGATAAGCCCATAGGCATGACCAACCATTCATACAAGACAAACTAGGTTTTGAAAGAGATTTTCTATTCATCACCCTCTTGGATGCGAATTTGGTAATGGCCACTCTTAAGGTCAATCTTAGAGAAAAAGGTGGCTCCGCTAAGCTCATCTAGCATATCATCAAGGCGTGGAATGGGGTAGCGATAACGAACTGTGATAGCATTGATAGGATGACAATCGAAACACATGCGATATGTACCATATTTCTTGGGAACAAGGATTATCAGTACGGCACATGGGCTCAAGATTTCTCGTACATGACCATTGTCGATTAGTTGTTGTACCTGCCATTGGATCTCCTTGGTTTCCTCAATGTTGACGCAGTAGGGTGCTTTGTTAGGAAGAGGTGCTCCGGGGATGAGGTCGATGCGGTGTCCGATGCCCCAAAGAGGAGGTAGACCCGGAGGTAGCTCGTAGGGGAATACATCTTGGAATTCCTGCAATAGAGAAGATAACACTAAAGGTAGATTGTGAGAGGTGTTAGTCCTTGCCACTTCATCCTTGAACAAAAGGACATAGTGCATAACACTTGATGAGTTCTCAAACACTTTTCTCATCTCACTTTTGGTAGGGAATAGCAATAAGTTTTTCTCGTCGCTTATCGTGGAGACACTCAATTTGGGCGTGTGGTGCTCACTCTCTTTTTGGTGGTTCGCTCTCTCACTATTCTCTCCACGATGGGTGGTTGCTTGCTTGTCGGCGATCACTTGGCTTGGTGACATAGGTCGTAGCACGTACTCCTTTCCCATCATCTTGAAGCTATAGTGATTGGTTCTCCCGTTGTGGATGACGCCGCAGTCAAATTGCCAAGGTCGTCCAAGTAGCAAATGGTAAATGGACATAGGAACCACATCACACTCCGAAGTGTCTTCATATGCTCCAATCTCGAAGGATACTTGAACGGTGTGCTCCACTTGAATGGTGCCGGTGTCGCTAAGCCATTGGACCTTGTAGGGGCGAGGGTGCTTCATCTTGACCAATTGTAGCTTGGAGCATAGTTCTTCACTAGCCAAGTTGTGGCAACTTCCTCCGTCGATGATGGCCTTCACGGAACGTCCATTGATGCTCGCCTTGGTGTGGAAGATATGGCATCTTTGGTCTTCGCCTTGTTGTTGTTGAAGTGCCAAGACCTTGGACACAACGATAGCGGGGCCCGAATAATTGTCACAAAAGACTTGGTCACATTCATCCTCATTCAAGCGCTGGTGCATGGCCACGTGTTCAAGCGCGTCCATTTCTTCCTTAATCATTGAGTCATAGGTCCCGTCGTCGTTGAGGATCATGGTGCGACGATTGGTACACTAGTGTATGCACCAATGACAAATTACTTGAAGGATCTTATTCAATCCTTAGGTAGGTATAGTGGACTCTCAAGACATGAAACTAGGTTCAAGGTTTTTGGATGCACAAGTAGTATCTCTACTTGGTGCGGATTTTTGGCTAGCAAAGATATTGGGAAAGCACCACATGTTAGAGGATCTATGACAATATAAATTCTATGTGAATATAAGCAAACATAATTCATTACACTGTCTTCCTTGTCCAGCGTCAACAATTTGACATAAAATACTCAATTGGGGCTCACAACCATAAAAGATGTCCAACATAGTGTATTTGTATGTGAATCTTCTCTTCCTCATTAAAATTTTCATGAATTGCATCATTGACCAATGCTATGTTTCTCAACTTTCAATAAATTTTACCATTTATACTTTTTCTTTATGTAATGTCATTACTTTCAGTAAGATTAGCATATGATCTTTTTCACTATTTTCATTGCTATGTTTGAAACATAAAAGTAAAGAAGCAAAAACTCAAACTACTCTTATTATATAAGTCTCAACTCGATTACATAGACAAATAGATCTAGAAACTAGCACTCAAAAATAGATCATACTAAACTTTTATTCAACTAAATCACAGAATAACTAAAGATCAAACTAAAAATAGGTAAAGATAATAAAAGTGATTGTGAGATGATACAGGGGCACCTCCCCCAAGCTTGGCACAAGCCAAGGGGAGTGCCCATACCCGCGTGCTCAAGTTTCTTTCTTTGACGATGATGGTGCGGATGAGGTGGTGGGTTTGTCCTTTAGTTTCAGCTTGAGAACACAGTTTCCTTCCTTCAACTTGCTAATTTTTTCTCAAGCTCCACTATCTTCTCACACAATGCGTTCTTTTTTCCGGTAGAAGACGAAAAGGGATAAATTGGACCTTAGATTTGTTTACTATGTTTGGGAGACTCGACTTCTTGAACTCCACATGCATATCTCCCGGTTGAGGTAGAGGGGCGTCGTCTTCATCCGAGCTCGCGTCTTTCGTTCCCTTCAAGTTGACATATTGCTCCTCCTCCATGGACCATCCATAGGGATCTATATCCCCATAGGTCCTTGGATTTGCATCATAGTGTGATACGAAGCTCTCTCCATCTGAGTCTTGAGACGACATACTTTCAGATCTGTTAGAAAAATAGCATGAAGCAAGAACAGAGGATATCTCTGTGATGTGGTGGTCAAGACGTCCGGGAGTATATATAAAGATTTTTTATCTTGCAAAACAAGTATTCCAGAAGAAAACGGAGTCGAGAAGACTCACGAGCGGCTCACAAATCACTAGGGTGCGCCTAGGGGGGTGGGCGTGCCCTGGTGCCTCGTGTGCACGTCGTGGGTCCCCTCGATTCTTTCTTATTTTTGTATTTTTCTAACATTCCAAAACTGACAGAAAGTATTTTTATGGAATAGTCGATTCACTTACCGTATCACATACCTCTTCCTTTTTAGGGTGTTGTAGTGTTCTGGAAGGTCTCTCTTATGTTTTCCTCCGGTGTCATGATTTGAATAATGTTAGTTTGAACATTAATAGGAATACCTGAGATATAATGCTTAATTCTTTGTCCATTGACAACGCTCGGATTAGTGCCTTCTGAGTTGTTGATCTTAATAGCTCCAAAGCGACAAACTTCCTCGAAGATGTATGGTCCTTCCCACTTAGAGAGAACTTTTCCTTCAAAATATCTAAAGCGAGAATTGTACAATAGAACATACTCACCCACTTTGAATTCCCATTTTGGAATTATTTTATCATACCATCTTTTAACATTTTCTTTAAATAATTTGGCATTTTCATAAGCTTGGGTTCTCCATTCATCTAGCGAGCTAATATGAAATAACCTCTTCTCACTGGGAAGTTTGAAATCATAATTGAGTTCTTTAATTGCCCAATATGCTTTATGTTCTAACTCAAGAGGTAAATGACATGCTTCTCCATAGACCATTTTATAAGGAGACATACCCATAGGATTTTTATAAGCAGTTCTATAAGCCAATAATGTATCGTCAAGTTTCTTAGACCAATTCTTTCTAGATCTATTGATGATCTTTTGCAAAATTAACTTTATTTCTCTATTTCTCAATTCAACTTGACCACTAGATTGAGGTGATAGGGAGATGCAATTCTATGATTGACATCATATTTAGAAAGTAGTTTACGGAATGCGCCATGAATAAAATGTGAACAACTATTAGTCACTAGAAGAACGCCCGTGCGTTGCAACGGGGCTACATTAACTTATAATAAGCAGGAAACATTAAAAAAATAGGTGTCTGATTCCAGCTAGTGCTTCTCCAAATGAATGTGTCACTCACCTGAAGAACTACCAAATTACGACCAATGCCAAAATTTGGGTTGCATCATCTAAACCAGGCTAAATATTTTTAGTTTACCCATGTGAAATTATGCATCAAATAATCAGGTAAACAAGTATAGAACGACATGCAGATGTAACCTGATCTTTCACCTTGTCAGGGAGTCCCTTCAATCCAAGAATATACAACATCCAGAAGAAATAAAATCAATGTCATAATTAGTAATCATTTTTCAGTGACAAAAGATAAACAACAATTGGATTTTTAAAACAAAACCTGCAAGTACACAAGTATATTTTATATTAGCACAAGTGCAGATCCTATCCCACTCTTCATTTTGTTCACAAAAAAGTTTAGAATAGCAATCTCGGCGAGCCCTGTGCAAGCATCCCGTGATCTCGGTCGGGTTCGATCTGCATGGCACGCTGCCGATTCTTCCACGAGTGGGCGCTGAAAGGAACGATCCCAAACCTGCATTGTCAATCGGCCAGAGCTGCATCGGCCTTCGGATCAGAGCATGAACGGGATCAAGATGGTAAGGGTCGAGGAATTTGGAGGAAGTGAGGGAGTAGGATGGGGGCTGCCACGGGTTGTCCTCGTCGCCATTGGAAACTCCGCCACTACAGCACCATGAGCGTGGGATTGAGGGACGAAGGGAAGGGAAGGAAGTGAATTAATGACGTACCTGATGTTTGGTATGTAATAATCGGGTTAATCACTGTTATAATTCGTTGAGTTTGTTTCCATATATTACACTTTGGCGCTAGGAAGATGGGACTCATATTGTCAAAAAAAAGGAAGTTAACACTGATGGACGAGGAGATCTCTTGCCTACGATTTCAATTACCAATTACCGAATCCGGCTACGCTGATTGCTCTCGATTTATTGAATCAGAACTTGCCAAAATATTTACATGATTGAATTGAATCGATACTTGCCAAAGCAAGCACGAATAAATGGAAGGAGGATCGGACGTGATTCGGTTTTAAGTGGGAAGAAGAAAAAATTAAGGTGAGAGGGGTGGTGAGTGATGAGACGAAAATAAACCAAACGAAAAAAACCAACGAAAAAAACGACAAAACTGGGAGGTTGGATCGTTACTGCGGGGAAATTGAGAGGTGGGAGGGAGGACAAAAACAACCCAGAGAAGGTGGGACGAAAAAAACCCGTGTGTTGCCACGGGCCAACAAATGAATGTAAATATTGCTTGAGTTTTTGTCCATGAATGCGCATATTGTGTGTGATATTCCATGGGACAACAAACACAAGCATCTTCCTTTCTATTTTCAACAAACACCATTCACCCCTCTAGCAGACCTTTCCATCAAGTTGTTATCGGTCACCTTCTACATCCCTACATCATTCATCTTTCAATTCACTGCCCTTTGACTATGTTTGTGGCTTTTCAGTCGTTGTGTTGCTCTCTAATATATTTGGAACACCAACAACTAATGGTGATTCATAAGGTGCCTCACGTTAGTACAAAATAATAAGAAAAAAGAATTAAAGATTAAATAAGAGAAAGGACTCAGCCAGGAAACATTTGTTCCACCACATCCTCATTTAGTGACTGTATTGAATGATGCTTTGTTTGCCTCCAAACTACACATGGGCTATGCCTTCTTCTCTTTATATTCCCTAAATGCCTTCGGGCGTGTTCGGACATCAAACGGGCGTCCAGCATGCTCCCCAAAATGCGGATAGTACGGCTCACCCAAACCCAGACCATATGTGTGGTGTAGAATGTGGTTATCCAGACTATCCATCACGAAGGAGAGAGGGCCCAACACAAAAGCCCTACCCAAGATGAACCCTTTCCTTTTCTTGCCAGACCCTTCCATTCCTGCTAGGTTTCCCGCTGTAGTGGGACATTTCTCGTTAGAGCCCCCTCCTTTAAAACCAGATGATGTCCACCTCTCCTTCACCATGGCGCCCTCTCTTCTTCACACCATATTTCCCCACGGACCGCCAAGCGCCCCACTCTCCGTCCTGGTTCCATCCCCACAAGTTCGTGCCGATCCGCCACCACTATGAAGGGGAGGAGGCGTGCACCACCTGTGATGCCCCTTGAGCCAAAACCGTAATCTCAACAGTAGGAAACATCAGGAAGGGCATTCAGCATGCACGCAGCTTAATTAGTCCTATCAATATATAACACCAATCAAATCAGATTTTGTTCTACATTGGCACAAAACCTTCTACTAAAAATCAACTAAACAGGAATTTTGCATCCTCTAGTCACCGCGTCTAAAAATCGACATGATTGATTAATTAAGTTGGCAACAATTCGACATGATTGATTAATTAAGTTGGCAGATTGACTTTTAAGATAGTTGGCGGATGATCTCAACTTGCAACAACTGATATATGTGTGTGGCATGCATGCATACCTTGCACCACGGAATAAAAACAAGTAATTTAATTTTTTTCTCTAATAAGAATTGTGTGTCAAACATCATGGCATGTGGTCTCCATTCATGTAGCGACAAACTGATCATCCCTGTTGTAGCTTCCCTCGCATGCAAGCGTTGTGTCTCCTTACACGCCGAAATATTCTTTTGATCTCCTTTCTTGACAATTAGTCAGTTGAAGAGGAAACTTAAGTTAAGTGCCTCTCAAAACTATGTAAACATGAATTATGGTGAAATAGAAGAACAAAATCTTATTTTTCTAAAAAAATAATACTTTCAATCTGTATATACTGGCCCCAAACCCAAAGGAAAAATAAAAGATCTATAGAAGATATATATCAACTTCAAAAAATCTGAACTTCAGGCCAGGTCAAAATCTAGTGCCAAGAAATTTGTAATCCTTAATTTACACTCTTATACAGACCAAAGCATATGATTTGATCACCTACAAGTTTCAATTTTACCTTTAGCCAAGACATGCTTTCTTCATGTAGATGCACGGACCAAAGCTCGAAGCATGACTAAAAATCAAGAGCAATATGATGAGTTAGAAATTAAGTAGGACAATTAACACATGGCTAACAAAAAAGGATGATGAATGAAAAGGACGATGCCGCACTACTGTCACACAGAATATGTAAAGTTCTGGTCGTGTATGTGTTGTTAGGTCAGCATAGATGTCACAATATTTGTTTGACACTTTCAGCTTGTAGTTCATTAGAATTAGCCTGAAACCTTAAAGTACAGAACAATTTCATATAGTGCAGAGCCTGCTTTCCAAACGTATGCATATAATTGTGGATTCTATGTTTTGGAAGTTTCATCCATGTTTTTTTTTCTAAGCTTTATTGGCCATATTATGATCTTAATATCAGTGTCAGTTTGTCACCAATGAACTTTCGTTAGTAGACCACTTACATACATAACTGTGACATGTCAGAGCAGAAGTAGAGCACTTGAATATCAGCATCAGTTCTTGCTTCTAAACCATCAAGTTTAGAAGTAGAAGAATGGTTTATTCATTATGGATGATCATGATTCCAAATAGCATAAATGAATGGCAAAGCTAGTCTGGGTAAGAATCACAGTGCAAAGCTGGCTGTGCGGCAGGGGTAAGCTAATTAGGGGGGGATTCATGGCAGAACTTGCAATGAACATTGCTGATAGTCAAGAACAATTGTACATGCATAGTTATACCTTTTGCATTTACCATGGTCCCTAGGAACGGTTGGTGATGTCCATTCTAGACACCTAATCCTCTGGTTGCCATATAATGTACTCCTACAAATAGTGATCACACAATGACGCAGATGAAAGTAAAATAAAATAAAGAAGAAGAAAATGATTTTCACTACAATGGTGTGTCTCCCACGTACCTTGAAATTAAGGCCGGATGACAGCACCCGCGCAGTAGTTCTTCTGAATCCGTTGTTACTACTGAGTGCGAGAGTGTGGTCGTCTCCCGAGGTGGCTTGCGTGCTCCCGTCGGTGCTCGGTGTCACACATCCCACAGATGCATACCACCCCCCCCCCTCCCTGGCTCGATCGTATCCTTTGAATCTGCCAAAAAATTCAGCGAAAACCAGCTGTTCAGTTTGTTGCGGGACCTGAAGCAACAAAATGGTCAGTACACCACACATGAATAACTCATATGGAGATTAAGACAAATCAATGATGGAGACTTGGAGAAAAGCATGCGTAGATTTTCAGGTAATTTCTTATGCACACCCAGGAAAATAACACAACTAAGAGACCAAGTAATAAACTATTATAATATGATTAGGGCCAACTTGCCAGTAATAAGAGTACCTCCCACGACGCTGATAAAAAAGATGCCGATGACAGTAATAAGCGAAGGAGTAGTAGACCGTTACTTGATAGTAGATCATAGGCCAATGTGGATACTATCAATCATTACTTAGTTCATGATAATAGCCACAATATTATGAACTGGATATAGGAAATTAGCAAGCTAACATAATAGAAAGGTAACATGAGATTACCTCATCGATATCATAGTTATGTTTTTCATCAAAAGATACACATGCCTTAATTTCTACACTCTAACTGAAAAGAAAAATCAAGGCTCTTTCTTTTAATATTGACACCAGAGACACACCTTAATTTTTTTCTTAAAATTTCTAGCTTAGCATAGAAACTGAACATAGTCTGATAATGCAATATCATGATCCTTAACGATTCAAATTAGGCACTGTAAAAATCTACAAAATAAATTCACTAAACCTTCTAACAAACCAATAATTTTTCCTTTGTGCTTCTAAAGGCAAGTTATCCCAACAAGCAAATGGAACTGTTCAGTGATAGAAATACGAAAAATACTGCCAATTACATCTCTTGGAAACATTGAGAAACATCACTAAAAACAGACTGAAAAATCAGTAGGCGATGAAGCATAGATCAACTAATCAGTAGATCATCGAGTTTATCACAATGACATAAAAGAGTTACTTTTGTTCATATGTGCGTATAACATGGCACAAAGCATAATGATCTAAAAAAAATCTGCAGTAAAACAATAGCCCAGCTTCTTCCTTTCCAAGCTGCTCTCAGTCCACTCGCAGCCCATCCAACACAAGTCATCCTCGTCTGCTGAAACCATCAAGCAAAGAATACTAAGACCATGAAGCAGCAAATTGATACCTTATGCGGGAGCACCGGGAGGAGCAGGTCGTATCAGGCATAGTCCTCGGAATCCATGTTCCGTGCAATTATTAGCCATCAAAATTGCTTGTTTTCGCGTGTGCTGTTCCGCCGAGATCAATCGATCAAGTAGTGGGCTCGTGGTTAGCTAGCTTCCACGGAAGCATCCACCTGCCTGCTAGCTTGCTCCTTGTACATAGCACACCATCTCATCAGAAACCAATTGGCCGGCTAGCGCGGCTAACAACTCCGGCGCACCAACAGTGATCGCCTTAATTTGGGTACTGCAAAGGTTTTAGAGATGGGTCGTGATTGGGTAATCCAAAGGTTTTAGAGATGGGTGGTGATGGAGTCAGATTAGGACAGATGCTCCTCAATGTAATCGTCCAGAGGCCTCCTTGTCTCTCGATGCCGCAGGCGGCCACACTCGAAGATGCGGCCATGCTGGGCACCAAGGCACGGGACGGCGGCAAGGCGGTGGTTGAGAACAATGACCACATCGCCTTACGCGGAGCCGCCCGGGGCGCCCAGGAGGGGAGGAAGAAGGTGAGGGAGTGAGCTGTCGCCAAGCTTGCCGAGGAGATTAGTTGGCGGATCTTGGCATCCTGGGCAGGGAAAATTGGCGAGAAGGCTCCCTGCCGAAGCCTCATCGCGTCAACGGCGTACGCGGCAGCGATCCCGACGGCAAACATGGCTAGGACGGGAGCACGCCAAGGTCACGGAGGAGACCGCGCGGGCGCGAGCGCCGTTGTGATGCGCGCGTTGTGGGAGAAGACCGGAGCGATGCAGGCGTGGCGGCATGGGATCCGGCAGGTAGTCGGACGGGTGTGGCTGGAGGTGGGGGGAGGGAAGGGAGAGGCAGAGCCGAGCGGTGGCGACGCAATCTCTAGGAACCCTAGGCGTGAGAGGGGATCGAGCGCATAGGAGAGGGAAGAGAGGAGCGTCTCGGATGGGAGTCATGGGACGAGGCAACGATAAAATAATCGGTGGGAGACGCAGAGAGGCGAGACGAAAAATTACCCGGCGAAAAATAACCAACGAAATTAAACCGGACGAAGTGGGAGGTGGGACGAAAAAAGAAGTACCAAAGAAGTACCAAAAAAGACCGGGTGAGGTGGGACGAAAATAAAACCCGGAACGCGACCTACCAACTGAGACATTAGGAGTAGAGATTAAATATCTAGGGACTCCAAACCTAGGGAAAATAACTTCTTTAGGAATCTTAATAGAAGTGTTATGATCAGTACTACTAGTTGGAATAGCTTCTACCAACTTAGTAACATAATCAACAAGGACTAAAATATGTGTATAGCCATTAGAGAAAGGAAAAGGTCCCATATAATCAAATCCCCAAACATCAAATGGTTCAATAACAAGTGAATAATTCATAGAAATTCCCCGACGTATACCAATATTGCCAATTCTTTGAAATTCATCACATGATAAAACAGACTTACGAGCATCCTTGAAAAGAGTAGGCCCATAAAAACCAGATTGTAGTACCTTATGTGTAGTTCTGTCTCCCGCATGGTGTCCTCCATAAGCCTCAAAGTGACACTTTCATAGGATTTGTTCCTGTTCATGCTCAGGTATACAACGTCCAATAATACCATCTACACCTTTATAAAGATGTGTGTCATCCCAAAAGTAATGTCTTAAATCAAAGAAAACCTTTTCCTTTGTTGGTATGTGAAACTAGGTGGTACAAATTTAGCAGCAATATAATTAGCATAGTTTGCATACCAAGGAGTATTATGAGAAGCATTTATTACAACTAGTTGCTCATTACGAAAGCTATCATCAATAGGTAGTGGGTCATCAAGAATATTTTCCAACCTACACAAGTTATTAGCTACGGGATTCACAACTCCCTTCCTATTAGTAATATGCAAGTCAAATTCTTGTAGCTGTAGAGCCCACCTTATGAGTCTAGGTTTAGCATCTTTCTTTTCCATAAGGTATTTAATAGCAGCATGATTGGTGAGAACAATTAAATTAGAATCAACTATGTAAGATTTGAATTTATCACATGCAAAACAACTGCTAGTAATTCTTTCTCAATAGTAGCATAATTTGTTTGAGCATTGTCTAGAATTTTACTAGAATAATGGATAACATTTAATTTCTTATCAATTCTTTGTCCTAGAACAACACAAACAACATAATCACTAGCATCACACATAATTTCAAAAGGCGGGTTCCAATCAGGTGGTTGAACAATAGGTGCAGAGGTTATGGTTTTCTTAAGGGTTTCAAAGGCTTCTACACAATCATCATAAAAATAAATGGAACATCTTTTTGCAAGAGATTAGTAAGAGGCCTAGAAATTTCAGAGAAGTCTTTAATAAACCTCATATAGAAACCAACATGACCAAGGAAACTTCTTATACCTTTAATATCTTTAGAACATGGCAATTTCTCAATTGCATCAACTTTAGCCTAATCTACTTCAATATCTCATTTAGAAATTTTATGCCCCAGGACCATACCTTCATTCACCGTAAAGTGGAACTTCTGCTAATTTAAGACATGATTAGTTTGTTCACATCTCTGCAAAACTCCATCAAGATTGCTTAAGCAATCATCAAAAGAAGTTCCCTAAACTGAAAAATCATCCATGAAAACCTCAACAATCATTTCAAAAAAATCAGAGAATATAATAGTCATACATCTTTGAAAAGTGGTAGATGCATTACATAAACCAAAAGGCATATGTCTATAAGCATAAGTTCCAAAAGGACAAGTAAAGGTGGTTTTCTCTTGGTCGAATTGCAATACAGGTATCTAAGAGAAACCGAAATATCCATCAAGAAAGAAAAAGTGTGTACGTTTAGACAATATTTGTAACATTTGATCAATAAAAGGTAAGGGGTAATGATTTTTTTAGTGGCTTTGTTTAGTTTTCTAAAATCAATTACAATTCTATAACCAGTTACAATTCTTTGTGGAATGAGTTCACTTTTATTATTCGGAACAACGATAATGCCCTCTTTCCTAAGGACACAATGAACCGGACTTACCCATCTACTATCAGCTATGGGATAGATTATACCTGCTTCTAGAAGCTTTAATATTTCAGTTCTTACCACCTCCTTCATCTTAGGGTTTAATCATCATTGATGATCGACAACTGGTTTGGCATCAGGCTCCATATTAATTTTGTGCTGACATAAAGTGGGACTAATGCCCTTAAGATCATCAAGAGTATATCCAAAAGCAACACGGTGCTTCCTCAGAGTTTTTAGTAATATCTTTTCTTCATGCTCTGAAAGGTTAGCACTAATAATGTCGGCGTTCTGGGAACGGGGGTCCCCAGACTTGCCTGCCTGCGGCCTGTGGCGTGGTTCAAAGGGGGGCCCAGCACGGCCCATCTTCATCAACACAAACCCAAGACCCTCGCGAGGGGCCAAGCCTCGCGGGGTGGACAACACGGAGCTTCCTCAGGCACGGCCTCATCAGGCTGGCCCGCGAGGAGGCGGAGAGATCAAGGCGGGGTACCTCACGAGGTGCCCGTGGCGCAAGCCATGACGACCAAAGGCGCCAGGCAGGCGCCAGCCGCGCAGTGTCCTCCTTTCCTCTTTGGTGCAAAGGGAGCAAGCGCAGGCGAGAGCATCAAGCAAAGGCACCCGTTTCGGTGCAACGAGACCAAGACCAGTCCAACGGCAGGGAGGAAGTCATTGTGGAGCCCCAGCCAGCGTCACCACCAGAGCCTTTGGCAGGCGAGGACCAACTTTAGTCAGGATAAGTGTACCAGATGTTCCCCTTCAAAGTGGCCAATTGTTGGCGCCCTTCTCGCTCAATATTTGGGAAGAGGCCCAGGGCCTTTGCCTATAAATAGGACTAGCCACCCATAGGGTAGAAGAGATCGAATCGCAATCGAGAAGAGAGAGAGAGAGAGAGAGAAGGGTGACTGAAATCCTCCTAGCAGTTCGTCGCCCCAGCCAAGAACAGACCCTCGCGAGGCTGTTCTTCCTTGTATTGCTCATCATCATCAGCCCAAGAGGCAATCCACCACACCACACACTGGAGTAGGGTATTACACCACAATGGTGGCCCGAACCAGTATAAACCCTATGTCTCTTGTGCTGTTCTTTCCATAGCTTAGATCTTAGCGAGGCGGAGGGGTGCAGGTAGGTAGAAGGCGAAATCTCCGCACGCACCCTAGTGTTTGAACCTCTAGGGTCTGCCTGGCATACCAGCGACGACTGAGACCAGCTCGAGGGCCGGGACCCGAGGACGTAGAGTGCCGGCATCTAACCAAATTTGCAGGGACACATCACAAGATAAGGCCCAGTGCCAGGCGCAACCCGCCTAGAGGTAGGGCCCCGTGAGTCCCGCGCTGGCTCACGGGTGCCCAGATACACCTCGCCAGGCCCTACCGTGCCAGCCACGTGTCAGGGCGGGGCTGTACACGCCCCGGGGGCTCCTCCCGGAGGGGAGCCCCCTCCCACGTACCAGTGGAAGCACCATGCTCCGTGTTGGCTGACGACACTGTCGAGGAGCGGCTATGCCCGTACACATATGGAAGCGCTATGCTCCGCGCTGGTGATAAACAACTGAGGGCGGCCCCCGGGCCGCATCAACCTCAAGGAGCCCAGAGCTCAGTGTCTAGCCTCATCGTAACGCCTCCCCTCGGGAGTGCCACGCGAGGGGGCTGGGCACGGGGGCTGCGTCTGGGTCACGCCCAGACGCACGCCACCCAGCCAGGCCCCCCCCCCCCGGGCCTGGTTCGTCGCGCGTCTCTCCCCGAGCGGAGCCAAGGTACGAAGGCCATTTGAGCGTCAAGGGGGACTCCTGAGCATCGCGACTCAGGAGCCTAACTGATCACGTAGCCCCTCACTCCTTAGTTCCGAAAGGCTAACGGCGGTTGAGGTATGCGCGCGGCCGGGCTCCGCAGACGTAGAACGGTAGATCCACCCACATCACACCTCCCTACTTGCTATTCGTGCGCCAAGGGGGACTCCTGAGCATCGTGACTCAGGAGCCTAACTTGTCACGTAGCCCCTCACTCCTTGGTCCCGTCCTGGTTTCCGGTCGGGGCTAACGGCGGCTGAGGTATGCGCGGGGCCGGGCTCTGCCGGCGTAGAACATAAGCAAGTAGGAAGGAAAAGCGTAAATTTCAAGGAATTCAAAAGCAAATATTATAGTCCACACTGTTATCTCAATGCCAAACGCAAGTTTAAACGCCTCCCCGAGGCATGATACATGTGCAGCAATTAAAGGCAGGACATGAGCCACAACGGAGTCACTTGTCGGCGGTGGAGCAGCGCGGAGTGGGTTCGCCTCATGGAGCAGCGGGGTCGGCAGCGCCTTGCTTCGGCTTGGTGCTGAAGGCCCGTAACTTCCCCAGCAGAGCCTCCGCGCGACCCTTCACGGCCTCGGCAGTGGCAGCGGCACGCTCGCCGCTTACTGGCTCCAGCAGGCTGTCGAGGTCGACGCCGGGATCGCGAAGGTAGATGTGGGTGAGGACCCGCGTCAGTGCTGCAGAAGACAGGACACGCGCCTCGGCCTCGGCCGTGGGGCCAAGGCCAAGGGCAACATCTTCAAGAGCGCGAACCAGGAAGGGAAGCAGCTTGGCAGGGCCATCCTCGGCGCCAGCCAGCGGGCTCTCCAGGCCGCTGTCGTAAAGCGTCCTCAGCGAGGAGCGAGCCTTCGCCTCCATCTCCGCGAAGGCCATGCGGTCCTCGGCAAGAACCTGGGCCTTGTCGTCCAGCTCGACCTTCCTCGCCCCCAACTCCTGCTCCAGCGTGCCTAGGCGGTCACGGCACCTCCTGAGCTTGACCTCCCTCTCCTTGACGGCCGCCTCGTGAGCCTTCACGCCTTCTTCCTGCTCTTGGCGAAGGCAGGCCTCTTTCGCGAGCTGGTCCCGCAGGCCTTGCAGCTCGTCCTCCAGCGCCTTGCAGCGACCACGGACGTCGACCACCTCCCCCAGGGCTCCGTCAGGAGCAGCCTTCGCCTCAAGGACGGCCTGCCTCTCCTCATCGCAAGCCGTCGAGGCCTGGACCAGCACCGCCCGAATCGAAGCGTCGGAGTGAATCCATCCTGAAGCCAGCTCCAAGCGCCCGGCCACCAAGCGAGGGTCGGCGCCAAGAAGATCTTGCCGCAGCCGGTCTAGCTCAGCAGCAGCACGATCCAGGATGGCAGGAGGAGTTGGAGAGACAGCAGTCGGTGGAGTAGGAGGAGAAGGCGGCAGCGCGACCACAGCATCCTGAGGCGGAACTTGCTGCGCCCCAACGGCTGAAGTGGCGGCAGCAGGCAAAGGCACCTCGGGAGTCACTTGGGCCATGGGAGCTGAGCTCGCCCCAGCCGGCTCAGCCAGGCCTCGCGAGGACGACCGGGCAGGAGAAGCCCGTGCGTCGCGGTCACCTTCCTTCGCGGGCAGAGGCGCTGCCATGGATGGAACCTCAGGAGCTCCCTCCGGCTTCTTTGCTGCGGGCGCCAGCCTATCCAAGAGATGTGGACGTCAAGCCTCAGAAGCAGAACAAGAAATAAAGACAAGAATCAAGCGCTTACGGGTCGTCGCCAGTGAGCTCAAGCGGCCTCCGGCCAAATTTGAAGCCCGAAAGCCGGCTAGAAGGGTCAACCTTGGGAAGCTTGGAAGCGGAAGGCGCGTCTGCGGTCCGCCTCGGGGCCGGGACAGACCTGCGGGAGAACAGCCCGGTCCTGTCCTTCTTCGGGATCGGGGGCAAGCTCCTGTCGTCCTGCTCGTCATCATCCTCGTCGTCATCGCTCGGGGAGAGGCGGAGGACGCGGGACTTGCGCCGGGGGAGGGGAGCCCTCGACTCTCCGTCAGTCGCCTCGGAGTCAGGCCCTTTTTCCTGCTCCCCTCCTTCCTCCTCTTCACTGGAGTCGTCGGAGGACACGTCCACCGATTCCCCGGGAGTTTCCATGGGCACGGGCCCGTCCCCGTTGAAGATGGGCATGGACTCCACTACCTGCTCCCAGTCGTCGCGGAGGAACAAGGGCGTAGGAGCGCCCTCCAACCTCGCCACATTGCCCCGGCCAAAGATTGGAGGACCGCAGCCAGATCTTCACCGGCCAAGGCCACGGGGCTCGGATGGGGCCTCCACATCGGAAGTGAGTACTGCCGAAGCGAAGCTAGCTGGTGCTCCAGGAATTCCCTCAGCAGCGACGCGCCGGTCAGGTTCGCCGTCACCATGTTGGCCGGCCTCAGATCCGCGTCCATCTTCTCCAACACCAGCTTCACGCGGGGGTCCGCGAGCTCCGCTCGACCCCAATCGCTAGAGCTCGTGGGTTGCTCCGTGGGCAAGATCAGCCGAGGGTGGATGCGCCCAGCATCTGCCAAGACCCACTTGCCCCTGAAGCCCTCAATCCTTTTCCCGGGGTTCGAAATGGCAATGGCGCCACCGTACGTGATGAAGCTCGCGCACGCGGAAGCAGGACCGCGAGAGGTCCGAAGGTAGAAGTAGTGGCACAGCCAGGCCACTAAGGGCTGCACCCCTACGTGAGCCTCGCAGTAATAGGTGAAGATTTCCAGGAGAAGGACGGAGTTGGGGTGGAGATGCAGAGCCTATAGCTTATAATGGCGGAGGACAGAAGAACTCGGAGAAGGGAGGCACCAGGCCAGCAGCAATGGCGCTTACAAAGAACGGATAGAAGGTGCTCCCTTGGCCCTCAGGGGTGGCGGAGCCAGCCTTGAACACCTTCCTCCCGTCGATGCCCTGCGCCGCCGCCATCCGGCGCAACCGGGCGAGGCTCGCCTCCGACATGTTCGGCGAGTCTAGGGCAGACGAGTACCAAGCTCCGACCAGGGACTGACGAGGCGCCATGGCTTCCTAGGTCACGCGGTCGGAGTAGATCTGAAAATTTTGGAGGAAGGAAGGAGAGGCGCAAGAAAGGGGATCTGAGCACCAACCGGAGAAAGCAAAAAAGCAAAGCCTAGGCAGATGCCGCTCCTTTATCAACTCGCGCGGTTGCTGAGGCGCTCACGTCCAATCAACCGCCACGCGGCGCCCAAGGCCGCAGGCTGTTAGGGCTCGCGACGCTTCGCTCTTGCCCTTTCTCCTCCCTGCACGGCCAAGTCCGGGGGCGCCTTGGGCCCAGGGGCTACTGTCGGCGTTCTGGGAACGGGGGTCCCCAGACTTGCCTACCTGCGACCTGCGGCGTGGCTCAAAGGGGGCCCCAGCACGGCCCATCTTCATCAACACAGACCCAAGACCCTCGCGAGGGGCCAAGCCTCACGGGGCAGACGACACGGAGCTTCCTCAGGCACGGCCTCATCAGGCTGGCCCGCGAGGAGGCGGAGAGATCAAGGCGGGGTACCTCACGAGGTGCCCGTGACGCAAGCCATGACGACCAAAGGCGCCAGGCGGGCGCCAGCCGCGCAGTGTCCTCCTTTCCTCTTTGGTGCAAAGGGAGCAAGCGCAGGCGAGAGCATCAAGCAAAGGCACCCGTTTCGGTGCAACGAGACCAAGACCAGTCCAACGGCAGGGAGGAAGTCATTGTGGAGCCCCAGCCAGCGTCACCACCAGAGCCTTTGGCAGGCGAGGACCAACTTTAGTCAGGATAAGTGTACCAGATGTTCCCCTTCAAAGTGGCCAATTGTTGGCGCCCTTCCCGCTCAATATTTGGGAAGAGGCCCAGGGCCTTTGCCTATAAATAGGACTAACCACCCACAGGGTAGAAGAGATCGGATCGCAATCGAGAAGAGAGAGAGAGAGAGAGAAGGGTGACTGAACTCCTCCTAGCAGTTCGTCGCCCCAGCCAAGAACAGACCCTCGCGAGGCTGTTCTTCCTTGTATTGCTCATCATCATCAGCCCAAGAGGCAATCCACCACACCACACACTGGAGTAGGGTATTACACCACAATGGTGGCCCGAACCAGTATAAACCCTATGTCTCTTGTGCTGTTCTTTCCATAGCTTAGATCTTAGCGAGGCGGAGGGGTGCAGGTAGGTAGAAGGCGAAATCTCCGCGCGCACCCCAGTGTTCGAACCTCAAGGGTCTGCCGGAACCCGAAATCCGACAAATAATAACATGATATATCTTATTTTCATAAAGATAAGCATATTTCAATGTATCAGGCAACTGTTTCAATTCAAATATAGGGCCACCCTTAGGTGGAGGAGGACCTCCAAGAGTTTCAACAGGAAAATTGTGTTTAAGGATAGGTGGTTGATCAAAGAACATCTTGTGTATTTCATTTCTTTCATGATCAAAGAACATCTTGTGTAGTTCATTTCTTTCATTCATGTGCATATCATTTTCGTTGTCTAGCAAATATTGTTCTAACAGAGCAGTAGGAGGTATGACAATAGAAGCAAGACCAATAATTTCATCTTTACTAGACGATTCTTTATCTTGTGGTTGTCTACGAAACTTAGAGAAATTAAAATCATGAGATATATCACCAAAGTTAACACTTACAGTCTCTTTAGCGCAATCAATCTTAGCATTAACAGTGTTCAAGAAAGGTATACAAAATGTAATGGGACAAAAGTCATCTTTTGGAGAACCAAGAACTAGAAAATCAATGGGGTATTTTATTTTTCCGCACAAGACTTCAACATCTCTAATGATCCCGCGGCATAATAGTATCTCTATTCACAAGCTTAATAGTAACATCAATGTCCTCTATTTCAATAGGTGAAATATCATTCATAATTTCCTGATATAAGGTAAATGGAATATCACTCACACTAGCTCCCAAATCACATAAGCCATGATAATAATGATCTCCTATTTTAACAGAGACAACAAGCATGGCAACAACAACAACAACCATATTCTTATCTTTAGTATCGGGTTTGGCAATTCTAGTGGCTTCATCACAGAAGTAAATAACGTGCCCATCTATATTATCGACCAAGATATCTTTAACCATAGCAACATTAGGTTCAACTTTAATTTGTTCAGAGGGTGTAGGTGCTCTAATATTAATTTTGTTAACCAATGTGTAAATTTTAGCATGTTCCTTTATCCTAATAGGAAAAGGTGGTTTCTCAATATAAGCAGTAGGAACAACTAGATCAACATTGTAAATGATAGTTTCATCTTTAACTTTAATGGGTTCCTCAATATTTTCTTTAACATGGGGATGATATTTAAACCAGTTCTCCTTAGTGATGAGGACATCAATACCATTGTTACACCCACAACCCCTGCTGCTATATATACTGGACCAATTATAGAGCTCATGCACACCAATTAAATTATCAGGTCCTTTCATTTCTTGGTAATGATTCTAATGTTCATGAGAATATGATGCTGCCTAAATTAGATACATTTGTTTTGCTTACAAATGAAGGGCCTAGCTTGGACAAGAGGGATGAACATTGGAGCAAGATCAATCATGGAGATGATGGCATGCGACAGGAGAACAAGAATGGAGTTACAAGTGATGATTTCAGGACTTTGAAGCCACCATAATGAGTGCATGAAGTCTTGGACAAAATATACAAGATGCCACTTCATAAATTTCATCCAGAGGCTATTACAGGTGCTGCATCACCTTATTTTTGGGCCAGACCCATGTAATTTCAAAATACTTAAGTATAGGTTGTTTTTAGAGTCCTTACATGTGGGGAAACAAGAGATAGGGTTGGTTTCAGACCCCTTCCCCAAGGGCCACGAAACCCCCCCCCCCTCTTCCTTCATATATACAACCCTTAGGGCGTCGTTTAGACTTTGGGTTTTGTTTAGATTAAAGTTCGCCATAGCTACAAATTCGCGTACTTTGTTTGTGTTCAACGACCAGACAAAGACGTCACATAACCCCACGCTCATCAATAAAGCTTTGCTCTTATATTCGCAATATCTAGATTGCAATATCAGTTTCTTGCTTGTTCTTCGTTTGCTCGCAGGAAACAGACCCTCATGGTGAGGTTGATCATGCTTCGACATGGTCAATAACCTCTCGAAGTTGGTTTAGCGGTTGCTAAGGCGTGGCGTCTTCGCACGTTCGTAGTCAGATCGTCAAAGTCAACTTCCACCAAAAACGATAGCTACCATCTCATCGAAAGATGGGACACCTTCGCCTCTATCAAGTGGCATCAGATTTCGAGGTTGCTCGGTGAGATTTTACAGTTTTTTGTAGTTCAGATCGAGTCTGTCTTCATACTTGCAGTCCACGAAAACAGCCAAAAAAATAAGGTTAGTTCATCATATCCGAACCAGTCTGAGCCACTGCGTAATATTTTCTGCATTTGCTTTGTTGAATTTGTAGTTGCATCGTCATGTCAAGTTGCTGGTCTTAGCGTCTAGTCCTTTAGAGTTTCGAGTTCTGTTCATTGGTTGGCATGCCGCTGCTGCACCATCTTTGTCATCGCTGCCATATACCACCATCGGCATCACCGCTGCCATATACTACCATCGCCATCACCACTACCACATACCACCATCGTCATCACTGCTGCCATATACCACATATCCACCACCATCACGCTAATCCAAATCCACATACATCACAGATTCGCCACCAATCCATGTTCCACCGCCCTACATATATCCGCCACCAGTCCGAGTTTCCACCAGATTCATCTCCGCCACCAGTCCTAGTCCGAGTCCAGTATTTGTTTCTTTGTTTTCGACTTCCAGATCACGCCATACTCCGGGTCGTGATAGAGTAGGACTCCCCAATTTCCATGCCACCTGTAGTATAAAAATAGTTCCAGTTAAAAAAACTAAGTCTAGAAAATTCTGGTTAGGAATTTTTTTAGACCATTTGTAGACTTTTTCAAAAAAAATTGTTGCAGAGCAAAAAAAGAGAGGAAAAAGTGAAAAAAAAAGAAAAAAAATCAGAGATTGCTCCTCCCTTGTTTATGTGCCGCGTCGTGATTTTGTTAGTATTCTAGGCTCGCATCTCTAGCACGGTCTAGCCTAGGACCAGCACAGTACCGTCGTTGATCATTTATTCAACTTTGCATCTCTGAATTGATTATTGTTGATCTTTTTGCTACCATATTATAACCCTTCCCAGCCCCACATACATCTATGTTGTGCGTTTGACACTACCTGGCAATCGCTCTATCCAAGCTTTGAGAGTTTCTACCACAACGGTCGTGGATCACCACCTACTGCTGGGTAAGAACTGGTAAGAATTTGAGATACGCTTGACGGATTTGTGACACACCACCACCACCACTACTTCCTAGTAGTCTGTAGGATCATATTCTTGTGTGTTTCTATTGATGCTAACCATGGCAGGATCACAAGCCAACGAGCCTGACTGTGAGAACATGACGAACAAAGAGTTACATGATATGTTTCAGCAAATGATGAGTGGACAGGTGGAAGATGTGCTAAACAGATTTGAAGAGGCCATCGAGAAGATAGATGGCATTTAAAAGGCGTTCGAAACAAAGCTCGATAATAAGTTTATTGTATTTCTCGCGCGTCTTCCACAACCACCACCCACTGCACATGTCGCACCTCTACAGCAACAACACCACCTCCACCACCACCACCAACAACAACAACATCACCTTCCAAATCAAGTGGGATGAGCATTGCGCGTTCCCCTTGAGCCTGGTCAATCTTCCGGTGCCGCTGTACCTACCGTTGATGCTTCTGTAGCTCCTGCTGCTACTGCAGAGCTGGAGGACCATTACGAGGATGAGGTTGATCAAAATTAGAACTACGTGCAACCACCAGTACCACCATCACCATGTCATCCTCATGCATATCATCGCAACGGTAGGGCTGCACCACCACCTGAGGTACGAGATCATGACCGTCTTCCTAAACTAAAATTGAATATTCCACCATTTGAGGGTAGATATGTTCCTGATATATATCTTCCTTCGGAGTTAGAAACTGAATAACGTTTTACATGTTTACAATATCCTGAGGAGAGACGTGTTCCTGTTGCTGTCTGTGCTTTCACTAGTTTTGCATGTGTTTGGTGGTCTGAACGTTGTAGATTATATCCTATTCCAGCTACTTGGACTGCTTTGAAAGTAGCTATGCGTACTCGTTGGGTTCCACCATATTATCAACGTGAATTACTACAAAAATTGCAGCGTTTAAGACAAGGAAAAAATTCCATAGAAGAATATTATCAGGAATTACAAACTGGCATGATTAGATGTGGTATTGTTGAGGATAATGAAGCTATGCTTGCACGTTTTATGGGTGGATTAAATAAAGAGATTTAGACCATTTTAGAGTATAAGGAGTATAACAATATTACTCGTTTATTCCATCTTGCTTACAAAGCCGAACGTGAAGTGTAGGATCGACAGGCATTGGCGCCAACTAACTTTTTTGCAGGTCGACATTCATCATGGACACCGCGTGCATCCTCTACTTCCACATGTTCTGCTGCACTGGCACCTCTGTCAGCTGCCACCTCCAACTGTGATACAAGAAAGTAGGCACAACCACCACTATCTGCAAGAGCACACCTTCTGGGCCTGCACAGAGATCTTCTTCATCCATGGCATCAACAACAAATCCTGAAGGATTGGAGTATCACCAAAGAGTTAGCTATGGATAGGGGTGCGTGGAAGCTTGATATCCATGTGCCAGAGCCATGAGTTGGTTGCGAGATCTTATGGGTTTCACCTCTAGCCTACCCCAACTTGTTTGGGACTAAAGGCTTTGTTGTTGTTGTTGTTGTTGTTGTTGTTGTTGTTGTTGTTGTTGTTGTTGTAGATCGAGTATGTTCTTCATACCTACAGTCCACAAAAAAGCTTAGGGTTAATTCATCATATCCAAACCAATCTGAGCCATTTCATAATCTTTTCTGTACTTGCTTTGTTGAATTTTTGGTTGCATCGTCGTGTCAAGTTGCTGGTCTTAGCGTCTAGTTTCTCTTAAAGTTTCGAGTTCTGTTCATAAGTTGTCACGCCGTCGCCGCACCATCGTCATTGCTCCTGCCATATACCACCACCACCAACATATTCCTTACCGATGCCGTAGACATCCACCTGTCCACCACCAATTCTAATCCACATATACAACCGCCTGTCCACCACCAATCCAAGTCCACATCTACATCCGCCTGTCCACCATCAATCCGAGTTCTTTTCATATTAGGTTTTTTTTTGAGATCCATCTATTTTTCAATTCGTGTTTCCCTGCCTAGGTAGGTTTCGGGGAAAAAATTGCAGGTGAAAATATTTTTTCCCACACCTGTTTTTAGGCTTTTCTGAGTCTTTTGAGACACATGCCATCATAGTGATTTTTGATGCACTTTTTGGTCATCACTGCCCCGATTTCCGAAAAAAATAGTCAAAAAAACTTCGTGCCTATCCTGTTATTTTTACTTGGGAAGAGTTTTGAGACACTCGCCATATAGTGACTTTCGGCAAAAAAAGGAGCGAAAAAAAGAAAGAGCGCAAGAAAAAATAAATTCTAGAGTGTTCTTTTCCCTTATTGATGTGTCGCGCCGTGATTTTGTTAGTGTTCGAGGCTCACGTCTCTAGCATAGTCTAGGCTAGGACCAGCATAGTACTGTCATTGAGCGTTTATTCAACATTGCATCTCTGAATTGATTATTGCTGACCTTTTTGCTACCATCTATTAAGCCGTCCCAGCTCCACATATATCTACATCGTGTGATTGACACCACCTGGTAATCACTCTATCCAAGCTTTGAGCATTTTGACTACAACTATTGCCGATCACCACCTGCTGCTTGGTAAGAACTGGTAAGAATTTGAGATTCGCTTGACGGATTTATGATTTTCAACAACACCACCGCCACTTCCTAATAGTCACATTCTTGTGTGTTTCTATTGGTGCTAACCATGGCAGGACCAGAAGCCGACAAGATTGACTGGGAGAACATGACAAAGAATGAGCTTCATGATAAATTTCAGCAAATGTTTGGTCAACAGGTGGAAGATGTGATGGCCAGCTTTGGAAAGGCACTGGAGAGGATTAATGACATTGAGAAGACAATTGACACCAAGTTGGGCACCAAGTTCGATGAAGTACTCACACATCTACCACAACCACCAGCCGCCTCTATTGCACTGTCGCAACAACATCAACAACCACCTCCATGCCGTGATCCAGCAAGGCGAGCGCAGCGTGTTCCTCTTGAGCCAGGACAAACTTATGGTGCCGCTGCTACTGCTGTTGATTCTTCTGTAGCTCATGCTACTACAGCAGAGGTGGAGGACCATTACGAGGATGAGGTTGATCAAAATCAGAACTACGTGCAACCACCAGCACCACCACCACCAGGTTGTCCTCATGTATATCATCGCAACGGTAGGGCTGCACCACCAGGTATGAGACCATGACCATCTTCCTAAACTAAAATTGAATATTCCACCATTTGAGGGTAGATATGTTCCTGATATATATCTTACTTGAGAATTAGAAACTGAACAACATTTTACATGTTTACAATATCCCAAGGAGAGACGTGTTCCTGCTGCTGTTTGTGCTTTCACTAGTTTTGCATGTGTTTGGTGGTCTGAACATTGTAGATTATATCCTATTCCAGCTACTTGGGCTGCTTTGAAAACTACTATGTGTAGTCGTTGGGTTCCACCATACTATCAACATGAATTACTTCAAAAATTGCAGAGCTTAAGAGAAGGAAAAAATTATGAAGAAGAATATTATCAGGAATTACAAACTGGCATGATTCAATGTGGTATTGTTGAGGATAATGAAGCTATGCTTGCTTGTTTTATCGGTTGATTAAATAGAGACATTAGACCATTCTAGAGTAAAAGGAGTATAATAATATCGTTCGTTTATTCGATCTTGCTTGCGAAGCTGAACGTGAAGTGCGAGATCGACATGCATTGGCGCGAACTAATTTTTCTACAGGACGTTCTTCATCATGGACGTCACGTACATCTTCTCCTTCCACATGTCCTACTGCAGCACTGCCTACTTCATCCACCAACTCCATCCAAGATATAAGAAAACAGGCACCACGACCACCATCTACCAAGAGCACACCATCTGGGCTTGCACAGAGCTCTTCTTCATCCATGGCATCAACAGGACACCCACATGATATTATTTGTCATTGTTGTAAGGGTAGAGGTCATTATGCGAGAGAATGCCAGTCTCTGCGTGTTATGATTGAGACTGAGGATGGTGGGTATGAGTCCTCTAGTGACTACGATGAGGAGATTTTGGCTCTTATTACAAGTGAAGAACAAGGTGGAGATGATTCTGATGATGAGACACAATACATGGCTGTTGAAGATGCTGACAGATATGGAAGTTTAATTTCTCAACGTGTTTTGAGTGTGCAGGTCATACAAGCTGAGAAAAATCAGAGGCATTTTTGATCCATACAAAGGGAGTTGTGAAGGCACGTTCTGTTCGCGTCATCATAGATGGAGGGAGCTGCAACAACTTGGCTAGCATGGAGATGGTGGAGAAGCTATCTCTCACCACAAGACCACATCCACATCCCTACTACATCCAATGGTTCAACAACAGCGGCAAGGTTAAGGTAACACGTACTATTCGTGTGCATTTTAGTATCTCTACACGTATGTTGATTAGGTTGATTGTGATGTGGTACCCATGCAAGCATGTTCCTTATTACTTGGTAGACCATGGCAATTTGATAAAAAAAATTGTACACCATGGTAGAAACAATTAGTATAATCTTGTTCATAAGGATAAACATATTACTTTGCTTCCTATGTCTCCTGATTACATTTTGAAAGATGATATTAATAGAGCTAATAAAACAAAACAGGAGAAAAAAGAGAGTGAAAATCAGATTGTGGCAAAAGAATTTGAGCAACAAATTAAGCCTAATAATAAACCATCTAGTGTTTCTTCTAAAATTAAATTGAAAGTGCATGTTTACTTGCCACCAAATTTGATATTGATGAGCTAGATTTCAGCAAATTTGTTTGCTATGCTTCTGTGTGCAAAGAGGCATTATTTTCATTCGAGGACGTGCCTTCCTCTTTGCCTCCTGCTGTCACTAACATTTTGCAGGACTTCACTGACGTCTTTACACAAGACGTGCCACCGGGATTACCACATATTCAAGGGATTGCGCATCTGATTGACTTAATTCCCGGTGCTTCGCTGCCAAACCATGCACCATATTGTACCAATTGAGAGGAGATGAAGCAGATTACGCATCAAGTACAGGAATTGCTTAACAAATGTTATATACGCGAGTCTCTTAGTCCTTGTGTTATTCCTATTATACTACTGCCAAAAAAGGATGGTACATCATGTATGTGTGTTGATTGTAGAGGCATTAATAATATTACTATTCGTTATCGTCATCCTATTCCCAGGCTAGATGATATGCTTGTTGAATTGAGTGGCTCTACAATATTCTCCAAAGTTGATTTGCGAAGTGGATACCATCAAATTCATATGAAATTGGGAGTTGAATGGAAAACAACATTTAAAACTAAGTTTGGGTTATATGAGTGGTTAGTCATGCCTTTTGGGTTAACTAATGCACCTAGAACTTTCATGAGATTAATGAACGAAGTTTTACGTGCTTTCATTGGACGATTTGTGGTAGTCTATTTTGATGATATACTAATTTATAGCAGATCTTTGGAGGAACATTTGGAACATTTACGTGTTGTTTTCATTGCTCTACGTGATGCACGTTTGTTTGGTAACCTTGGGAAGTGCACCTTTTGCATCGACCGAGTATGTTTTCTTGGCTATGTTGTTACTCCACAGGGAATTGAAGTTGATAAAGTCAAGATTGAAGCTATCGAGAGTTGGCCGCAGCCCAAAACGGTCACACAAGTGAGGAGTTTTCTTGGCCTCGCTGGTTTCTATAGGCGTTTTGTGACAGATTTCAGCACCATTGATGCACCTCTAAATGAGCTCACAAAGAAGGATGTGCCTTTTGTTTGGGGTACTGCACAGGAAGAAGCCTTCACGGTATTGAAAGATAAGTTGACACATGCTCCTTTACTCCAACTTCTTGATTTTAATAAGACTTTTGAGCTTGAATGTGATGCTAGTGGAATTGGATAAGGAGGTGTGTTATTACAAGATGGAAAACCTGTTGCATACTTTTCTAAAAAAAATAAGTGGGCCTAGTCTAAACTATTCTACTTATGATAAATAATTATATGCTCTACTTCAGACATTAGAAACATGGCAACATTATTTATGGCCCAAAGAATTTGTTATACATTTTGATCATGAATCTTTGAAACATATTAAAAGTCAAGCAAAACTGAACCGTAGGCATGCTAAATGGGTTGAATTCATTGAGACTTTCCCTTATGTCATTAAGTACAAGAAGGGTAAATAAAATGTTATCGTCGATGCATTGTCTCGTCATTATACTATGCTTTCACAACTTGAGTTTAAATTATTTGGTTTGGAGACCATCAAAGATCAATATGTGCATGGTGCTGAATTTAAAGATGTATTGCTGAATTCTAAAGAAGGGAGAACATGGAACAAGTTCGTCGTTAACAATGGATTTGTGTTGCGTGTTAACAAGCTATGCATTCCAGCTAGCTCCGTTCGTCTTTGATGAGGACATCAATACCATTGTTACACCCACAACCCCTGCTGCTATACATACTGGACCAATTACTAGAGCTCGCGCACGCCAATTGAATTATCAGGTACTTTCGTTTCTTGGTAACGATTCTAATTTTCATGAGAATATGATGCTGCCTAAATTGGATACATTTGTTTTGCTTACAAATGAAGGGCTTAGCTTGGACAAGATAGATGAACCTTGGAGCAAGTTCAAGCATGGAGATGATGGCATGCGCAAGGGGATCAAGAACGGAGCTACAAGTGATGATTTCAGGACTTTGAAGCCACCATAAGGAGTGCATGAAGCCTTGGACGAAATATACAAGATGCCACTTCATAAATTTCGTCCAGAGGCTAATCTAGGTGCTGCGTCACCTTATTAGTGGACCAGGCCCATGTATTTTCGAAATACTTAAGTATAGGCTATTTTTAGAGTCCGTATGTGTGGGGAAACAAGAGTTAGGGTTGGTTTCGGACCCCTCCTCCAAGGGCCACGAAATTCCCCCTCTTCCTCCATATATACAGCCCTTAGGGCGAAATTCCCCCTTCTTCCGCCAATAGAATGAGCAACTATGAATCATGGGTGATGCAATATAACCAAGCATGTCAATCATGTCGTGCAAACTAATGGAGCAAAGGTGCAACATACTATAGTAAAACATGGCAATCATGTCATGTGAGCAAATAGTCGGTATAGGCAATGCACATGACATATCAGAAGAAGTAGAAGGCATGAATATATTGCAACTCAGTTTGCACACATAAGTGAAGCTCTTATTCATTTCAAAAGATTTACAATGTTCATCATTAAACCATCCCAGCATTGGTGAATAAAACTTACTTGCATCAAATGTACATGCTACAACATGCTCAAATAAGGAAACATGCATTAAGTCATTTTACACAGAATCGTCACCAAGATTAGATGTCATATCAAAATGATTAAACTTGGTTCTTTTGCATCAATAGTTAATTCAATGGGTGCACTCAAAATTGTTGGTATTTCAGTTGTTTGATCACATGATGCATTCATGACAGTAACATGATTCTCTAAAATTGGTGTTGTGCTCAAATCAATAGGTAACTCAACACATGATGTATTCAAGTTAACTAGGCATGAATCATTCTCATGTGAAAATGGAAAATCTGTACCTTTGTCATTACCTCTTATGATCAACTCAGATGGTGTTAGCACTCTCAATGGTGATGTGTCACATGATGGAGATGATGTAGTCCTCGCAACAACGGATGTGGTTGTCATAGTATGCCTAGTAGTTGAAGAAACATCTATATCAACACTTGGAATGTGCACCTTGTGCTTGTTCTCTTTGTGGGCAACACGTCGTTTTATTTCCTGTTCAGCTTTGCAAGCAAGACTAAACAAATACTTCATATATCATTTATGTTGAACTCCCATGCAATATATAAAGCAGGTCTAAAACGACCATTAAATGGTGGTATAGAAACATTAACCTGATCATGTGCGTTTGGATGTTTGTGTACCTCTCGTGACAGTTGTAGTATTTGCTTAGGTGGTGGCACGTCTCCCATGTCGATGAAGCCTAAGAACTAACAGCTCTGGAACCTTTCATAATTAGTAAAAAGCAATAAACAAAATCTGAGAATAATGTTCCTATGAACTGCTAGGATGTGGTGGTAAAACGCTCATGCTATAGGAAATATCAATGTTTTACAAGTTCTTACCATGCAGCAGGTGGTGACAGGCAACCAACAGTGTCAAATAACTCCGAAGATTGAGTAAAGAGACTGCCAGGGCAATGTGCATATACACAGTGTAGAAATGTGTGGAGCTTGGAAGGCTTAAATATACGGTAGCAAAATATTAGCAATAATCAATTCAGAGATGCAATGCTGAATAAACGCTCAACGACGGTACTATGCTGATCCTAGGATAGACCGGAGCCTAGAACACTAATGAGGTCACGACATTGCACAACTAGCATCAATAAAGAATATGAAGTAGCTCTCGACAGCAATATATAAGTGAAGATCACAATTGCAGTAAAGATAATGATGAGAAACAACTGCCAAGTAGGATATACCGACAACTCTCACCAACTTTACTCTGGAAAAGTTTGTGCCAATTTTATGATAATTTTTCTCAAGAATGGCACTGACTCAACCTTTCAAATGCAAAAAGAATCTCTCAATTCCGAGTTGATATGAGTAGTCAAAAAATTCTAAAACTACCCAGAAAAACTGGAACAATCTATGTTCGCGAACTTTGGAGGGCAAAAAGACCTATTTAGAAGCCGATTTGAGGTCTCAATTATTGAACTAACTTTTGCAACTATTAAGATGCAGCACGTTGCTAGCTTTAATTTGAGTACTTGCGGAGCCAAAACAGAGTTCGTATGAAAATATATGGTTGTTTTACTGAATAGTGCGCAAAACAGATTCGAGTCCGAATTCAGGTACGAGATTGAGTCTAGATAGATCCAAATTTTGTTTTTTTTTCTTCTCTCTTTTTTTCTCACACTTTTTTCTTTTTCTTTCTCTCTTTTTTTCTCTAACTTTTTTTTACCAATTTCTCTTTTTTCTATCTTCTGTTTTTTCTCACTCCCTCTTTCCAAAACAAACTATAAGATGCAGATTGGATCAAGTGAAGATGTGAACAACCTCAACTATGATTATGGCAATGAATAGCACGTGGTGGAAATTGATGGATGGGGTGGTGGATAACAGAAGGGATAATGATGCAACAGCGGCATGACTAATGTGAACAGAACTCGAAACTCCAAAGGACTAGATACTAAGACTAGCAACACGACATGACGATGCAACCGATAATTCAATAATGCAAACAATGAAAAGAAAATTGAAAGGCTCAGACTAGCTTGGACAAAGGATGAATATATCTAATTCTTTATGGGTTTTTGTTGGAAATAGACAACAAAATAAATCTAATCTAGGGAAAACTGGAAATTCTCATTGAGCAGCCTAAAAACTAATACCACTTGATAGAGGCGAGGGTGTCCCGATCTTTCAATGAGATGATAACTATCAATTTGGTGGATATGACTTTGATGATCCGACTACAAACGTGCACGATGTTTCGCCTTAGTAATCGCTAAACCAACTTCGAGAGGTTATTGAACACGCCGGAGCACGATGAACCTGACCACGAAGGTCTATTCCTATAAGCAATCAAAGAATAAGCAAGAATATGATAAAGCAATCTGAATATTGCAAATATATATGAAATATTGATAAAGGTGGGGATCCGGAAGCAATCTTGGTCTGGTCGTTGGAGACAAACGAAGTACACGAAGTTGCAATGGCTAACTTTTAACTAAACAAATCCCAAGCAAAAAGCTACTATATTGATCTACTTATATAGGTGCAAGGGGGTGCCCAAGGAGGTGGGAGGACGTCCCAAGTCAGCCTAAAACTAACCCTAGGTCGTACAAGGCCCATGGGCCCAAGTGGTGGTGATCCAACACTTTTGGACTTGTAGTTTGACTCGGATTCTTCTCTAGCGTCAGATTGTTTCATCAATATCTCATCAGATTGGAAATAGCACGAAATCTACTTTCCAACAAAAAAAGAATCACCCAATTCGGAGTCTGGATGAAAGAGTTCTTGACATTTTGAGTCAGGTATGTCTGTGCAGTCTGAATTTGAATCCTGAACGTGAGAGACTTGGACTCTATCTTCTCTTGGCCCAAAAGTGACGTGAGAAGACTTTTTGAACAGAACCTAAACTTCTCCTTTTCCCTTATCTTCATATGTGGATTGTACAAGTGTCCCATACACCTGCAGTTAGACATGACACGAAAGTCTGTGAAGTATTTTTGTGCTGGATAACATACATAAATTATTGCATAGTTTGCATTAGAAATCACCTCATAAATATACATGTATGCAATATTTTTAGTCGTATACAAGGTAGCCATGTCCTCATTAAGGTGGTTCGCTCTCAAGAGCTCGGATGGTCAACTCATGTGAAGTGGAGTCGACACAAAGTTCAAGTACCCTACACATGCACAAAACAAAGGAAAGAACGTATCCGCATGGTAGATAAACACATCATCCATCATGATGGTTCTCATGTTTTGCACATAACCATTAGAAGAACAAATGCATGAATAATACGATATGACAATGGCAATATTCATGGCACTAGGTATATGGTGCAAAGAAGTAAGGCAAGCATGCTTCACAAGAAATATGCCAAAATGTCAAATATATGCGAGAATGCTATGGGGGCAATCTCATGAGCAAGACTATAATCATTATTGCACTCAATACATGGCAAATCATCTAGCATGAGAGAGGCAACATATGAAGATATATGATAAGAAGCAATAGCAATCATGTGCAAAGAATGGCAATGATTGTCATCAACCGCATAGAATGAGCAAGTATGAATCATGGGTAATGCAACATAACCAAGCATGTCAATCATGTCATGCAAACTAGTGGAGCGAAGATGCAACACACTAAAGGAAATCATGGAAATCATGTCATGTGAGCAAATAGTAGGCATAGGCAATGCACATGACATATCGCAAGCACGAACACAAAGCAAGATCATAGTATCATCATAGGAATGGGTCATAAATGGAACATGGCAATAACAAGCAATATCTCCACCAACCTTGCAAATACACATACAAGTAGTAGAATTAATCATCATGTGTAATGCAAAGCATGGGTCACAAATGCATCGCAAATGCATAGGAATGATCATATCATGCAAAGTGAACATGGCAATATGGGCAAACGATATATGATGGACAATAACCAAAACCATGTGAGGGCCATGTAGAAGAAATGCGCGAAGTCCATGCGCAATGGAAATGGTGTGGAAAACAATCCACGGGATCCCAATTCATCGTTGCTCTCTAGAGCTCGTTTCTTCAACTCACGGAATTGTGAGGTTGACAAGTATTCATGGGTACCTACACAAAAGAGACACAAACAAAAGAAAGTGTGTGCATGGTAAATGTATAAATCATCCATCATGATGTGTATGTGCACGTGAGAGTTAGAACAAGATAAGCAATGATAAAAAAATTGAAGCATGGTATATGAACATGTCATCCATCATGAAAGAATAGTGGTTATGCATAACACCATGGGGACACAGATTGAGCATGCGATTATATGGCACATGAATAGCATTTTCATTCATGGGGAGCATATGGTGCACACAATCATGTGAATCATGCAATGGATGGGGTGGATCAAAATCTCCTAACGTGTATGAGGAAACTGTGGGGGGTCTCCTCATGAGCAGTATCGGAAACATCATATGGAGAAAATGGACAACCTCCAAAACAATGCATATCCAAAGCTAGGTGGTCAAGGCATGTCATATGATTGAAATGATGCAAAGGGAGCATATCAATATCATCACAAGAGAAACAAATGCCAATAACCATGGGCTTGTCATATATGCCATAAGTGCAAATTGGGTTTATTTTAATGGCATATGCATAATTACTACGAAGAGATTGCAAGTTGGACATATTGTTGATCTCATGCATAGCATATGACAAGTCAAGCAGATTGTCAAATATGATGTGACAGAGAGAATTATCACAAGAAATCATATGTAACATGGCATCACAACAAAGAGACTCCACATGGCAATCATTAAACTCATCATAAATGGGTAAATCGTCGCATGGGGAAAACATACTAGCATGAAGCATGGTAGTAGGTTGATCAACATCATGCAAGCAATCAATGTCAAGATAGTCCACTAGTGGGACAAGAGCATCATCTTCACCTTTGTTAATTTTCTCATCCCACTCAAGTGTTGTAGGTGAGGTGGTAAAGACCAAACGGTGGTCATCATCATTAACTTGATGGGACCATGTGGGGGGTTTATCATATTCCTCCAAGGCCATCGTCTTGTCGATGAAGTCGCCGAGAATCGGCGTGTCAACATATATGGGACCTAGCACGAAATGAGAAGACACAATAGAGGTAGAGGTTAAGTCGTTAGAAATCATAGTGGCCTCACAAGACATATCAACTATCAAACTCTCTCTATGTGATGGCTCACTCACTCCATCAAAATGGGTGCACTCAAAGTCACATATGGTGGAGTCACTCATCTCACTCAAGTGGTGGGGGTTGTGGCTCTCCTCACGTGGGAACTAGGGAAACTCATCATATATGGGGCTAGTGGTGAAGTGATAGAGGCAAAGGTGTCCCGATGTTTCGATGAGATGGTGGCTATCGTTTTCTGTGGGAGTCGACCTTGACGATCCGACTACGAACGTGCGAGACGTCGCGCCTTAGCAATCGCTAAACCAACTTCCGAGGGGTTATTGACCACGCCGGAGCACGATCAACCTGACCACGAGGGCCTGTTTCCTGCGAGCAAACGAAGAACAAGCAAGAAACTGAGATTGCAATCTGGATATTGCGAATATAAGATGAAAGCTTTATTGATCAAGGTGGGGTTCTGTGACGTCTTGGTCTGGTCGTTGGACACAAACGAAGTACGCGAAGTTGCAGCTATGGCGAACTTTTAATCTAAACAAAACCCAAGTCTAAACGACGCCCTAAGGGTTGTATATATGGAGGAAGAGAGGGGAATTTCGTGGCCCTTGAGGGTGGGGTCCGAAACCAACCCTAACTCTTGTTTCCCCACACATACGGACTCTAAAAATAGCCTATACTTAAGTATTTCGAAATTACATGGGCCTGGCCCATTAATAAGGTGACGCAGCACCTAGAATAGCCTATGGACGAATATTATGAAGTGGCATCTTGTATATTTCGTCCAAGGCTTCATGCACTCCTTATGGCGGCTTCAAAGTCCTGAAATCATCACTTGTAACTCCGTTCCTGATCCCCTTGCGCATGCCATCAACTCCATTCGTGTTCTTGCTCCAATGTTCATCCTTCTCCAAGCTAGGACCTTCATTTGTAAGCAAAACAAATGTATCCAATTTAGGCAGCATCATAATCTCATGAACATTAGAATCATTACCAAGAAACGAAAGTACCTGGTAATTTAATTGGCGTGCGCGAGCTCTAGTAATTGGTCCAGTATATGTAACAGTAGGGGCTGTGGGTGTAACAATGGTATTGATGTCCTCATCATCCTCCCCTTCTTGAAATGAAGTCGTCCTCGACGGAAGCTCATCTTCCTCACCCAAATAAGGCTTCAAATCTGCAATGTTAAAAGTGGGACTAACCCCAAAATCTGCAGGTAGCTCAAGTTTATATGCATTATCATTTATTTTCTCTAAAACCTTAAAAGGACCATCAGCACGTGGCATTAGCTTTGATTTGCGCAGATTAGGAAATCTATCTTTACGCAAATGTAACCAAACAAGATCTCCAGGTGCAAACACAACATGTTTTCTACCCTTATCTCCAGCAAGTTTATATTTAGCATTCATACGCTCAATGTTTTCCTTAGTTAACTCATGCATTTTTAAAATCAATTCAGAACGTTCTTTAGCATCAAAATTAACCTTCTCCGAAGATGGAAGAGGCAACAAATCAATAGGTGCACGAGGTAGGAAACCATACACAATTTCAAAAGGGCACATCTTAGTAGTAGAATGCAATGAACGATTATAAGCAAATTCAATATGAGGCAAGCATTCTTCCCACATTTTCTTGTTATTCTTCAAAACAGCCCTAAGCATAGTAGACAATGTTCTATTGACTACTTCAGTTTGTCCATCAGTTTGGGGGTGACAAGTAGTACTAAAAAGCAGCTTAGTCCCCAACTTAGCCCATAAACATCTCCAAAAGTGGCAAAGAAATTTAGTATCACGATCTGAAACAATAGTATTTGGCACACCATGTAAGCGAATAATTTCACGAAAGAACAAATCAGCAACATTAACAGCATCATCGCTTTTATGACATGGTATAAAGTGTGCCATTTTCGAGAACCTATCCACGACAACAAATATGCTATCCCTCCCCTTCTTTGTTCGAGGTAAACCTAAAACAAAGTCCATAGATATATCCTCCCAAGGAACACTAGGTACAGGCAAAGGAATATATAAACCATGAGGATTGAGTCGTGACTTAGCTCTTTGACATGTAGTGCAGCGAGCAACAAAACGCTCAACATCCCGTCTCATCTTTGGCCAAAAGAAATGTGTAGCAAGTATATCCTCCGTCTTCTTGACGCCAAAGTGTCCCATTAATCCTCCTCCATGCGCCTCCTGCAATAACAAAAGACGAACGGAGCTAGCTGGAATGCATAGCTTGTTAGCACGAAACACAAATCCATCGTTAAGAACGAACTTGTTCCAAGTTCTCCCTTCCTTACAATTCTGCAATACATCTTTAAATTCAGCATCATTAACATATTGATCCTTGATGGTCTCCAAACCAAATATTTTAAAGTCAAGTTGTGAAAGCATAGTATAACGACGAGACAAGGCATCAGCAATAACATTTTCTTTACCCTTCTTGTGTTTAATGACATAAGGGAAAGTCTCAATGAATTCAACCCATTTAGCATGTCTACGGTTCAGTTTTGCTTGACTTTTAATGTGTTTCAAAGATTCATGATCAGAATGTATAACAAATTCCTTGGGCCATAAATAATGTTGCCATGTTTCTAAGGTCCGAACAAGAGCATATAATTCTTTATCATAAGTAGAATAGTTCAGACTAGGGCCACTCAATTTTTCAGAAAAGTATGCAACAGGTTTTCCATCTTGTAATAACACACCTCCTAATCCAATTCCACTAGCATCACATTCAAGCTCAAAAGTCTTATTGAAATTAGGAAGTTGGAGTAAAGGAGCATGTGTTAACTTATCTTTCAATACCGTGAAGGCTTCTTCCTGTGCGGTACCCCAAACAAAAGGTACATCCTTCTTTGTAAGCTCGTTGAGAGGTGCAGCAATGGTGCTGAAATCTCTCACAAAACGCCTATAGAAACCAGCGAGGCCAAGGAAACTCCTCACTTGTGTGACCGTTTTGGGCTGCGGCCAACTCTCAATAGCTTCAATCTTGGCTTTATCAACTTCAATTCCCTGTGGAGTAACAACATAGCCAAGAAAAGATACTCGGTCGGTGCAAAAGGTGCACTTTCCAAGGTTACCAAACAAACGTGCATCACGTAGAGCAATAAAAACAGCACGTAAATGTTCCAAATGGTCCTCCAAAGATTTGCTATAAATCAATATGTCATCAAAGTAAACTACCACAAATCGTCCAATGAAGGCACGTAAAACTTCGTTCATTAACCTCATGAAAGTACTAGGTGCATTAGTTAACCCAAAAGGCATGACTAACCACTCATATAATCCAAACTTAGTTTTAAATGCTGTTTTCCATTCATCTCCCAATTTCATACGAATTTGATGGTAACCACTACGCAAATCAACTTTGGAGAATATTGTAGAGCCACTCAATTCATCAAGCATATCATCTAGCCTAGGAATAGGATGACGATAACGAATAGTAATATTATTAATGCCTCTACAATCAACGCACATACGCGACGTACCATCCTTTTTCGGCACTAAAATGATAGGAACAGCACAAGGACTAAGGGATTCGCGTATATAACCTTTGTCGAGAAGTTCTTGTACTTGACACATAATCTCCTTCGTCTCCTCTGGATTGGTACGGTATGGTGCACGGTTGGGTAATGATGCACCGGGAATTAAGTCAATTTGATGCTCAATCCCGCGAATAGGTGGTAATCCCGGTGGCACGTCTTGTGGAAAGACGTCGGCGAACTCCTGCAAAATGTTAGTGACAGCAGGAGGCAAAGAGGAAGGCGCGTCCTCGAATGAAAATAATGCCTCTTTGCACACAAAAGCATAGCAAACAGATTTGCTAAAATCTAGATCATCAATATCAGATTTGGTGGCAAGTAAACATGCACTTTTCAATTTAATTTCAGAAGCAACACTAGATTGTTTATTATTATGAGGCTGCATTTGTTGCTCAAATTCTTTTGCCACAATCTGATTTTCACTCTTAGTTTTCTCCTGTTTTGCTTTATTAGCTCTATTAATATCATCTTTCAAAATGGAATCAGGAGTCATAGGAAGCAAAGTAATATTTTTATCCTTATGAACAAGAGTATACTGATTGTTTCTACCATGGTGAATAGAATTTTTATCAAATTGCCATGGTCTACCAAGTAATAAGGAACATGCTTGCATAGGTACCACATCACAATCAACATAATCAGCATATGTAGAGATACTAAAATGCACACGAACAGTACGTGTTACCTTAACCTTGCCGCTGTTGTTGAACCATTGGATGTAGTAAGGATGTGGATGTGGTCTTGTGGTGAGAGATAGCTTCTCCACCATCTCGATGCTAGCCAAGTTGTTGCAACTCCCTCCATCTATGATCACGCGAACAGAACGTTCCTTCACAACTCCCTTTGTATGGAACAAATTATGCCTCTGATTTTGCTCAGCTTGTGTAACCTGCACACTCAAAACACGTTGAGCAACTAAACATTCATACCTGTCAGCATCTTCAGGAGCCATGTATTGCGTCTCATGATCAGAATCGTCTCCACCGTGTTCGTCACGTGTAATAAGAGCCAAAGTCTCCTCATCATAGTCACTAGCGGACTCATACCCACCATCCTCAGTAACAATCATCACACGCTTAGATGGGCATTCTCTCGCATAATGACCTCCACCCTTGCAACGTCGACAAATAATATCATGTGTCTGCCCTGTTGATGCCATGGATGAAGAAGTGCTCTTTGCAGGCCCAGAAGGTGTGCTCTTGGCAGATAGTGGTGATTGTGCCTGCTTTATTGTATCACGGTTGGAGGTGGCAGCCGACGGAGGCGCCGGTGAAGCAGAACGTGTGGAAGTAGATGATGCACGTGGTGTCCATGAAGAAGGTCGACCTGCAGAAAAGTTAGTCCGCGCCAATGCCTGTCGATCCTGCACTTCACGTTCAGCTTTACAAGCAAGATGGAATAAACGAGTGATATTAGTATACTCCTTATACTCTAGAATCGTCTGAATCTCTCTATTTAATCCACCCATAAAACGTGCAAGCATAGCTTCATTCTCCTCAACAATACCACATCTAATCATGCCAGTTTGTAATTCCTGATAATATTCTTCTACAGAATTTTTTCCCTGTCTTAAGCGCTGCAATTTTTGAAGTAATTCACGTTGATAATATGGTGGAACCCAACGAGTACGCATAGCAGTTTTCAAAGCAGCCCAAGTAGCAGGAATGGGATATAATCTACAATGCTCAGACCACCAAACACATGCAAAACTAGTGAATGCACAAACAGCAGCAGGAACACGTCTCTCCTCGGGATATTGTAAACATGTAAATCGTTGTTTAGTTTCTAACTCCCAAGTAAGATATATATCAGGAACATATCTACCCTCAAATGGTGGAATATTCAATTTTAGTTTAGGGAGATGGTCATGATCTCGTACCTGAGGGTGAGCCCTACCATTGCCATTATTTGCATGTGGACGACCTGATGGTTGCTGTGCTGGTGGTGGCACGTAGTTCTGATTTTGATCAACCTCATCCTCGTAATCGCCAGCAAAATCATCCTCCTCCGCATCAGCAGCAGGAGCCACAGAAGTAGCAACAGCAGCACCAACAGTTTGGCCAGGTGCAAGAGGGAGACGGCTCGCTCGGCGGAGGGCTGTTTCACGATGTGTAGGTAGTCGTCGTTGTTGTTGTTGTAGAGGTGCGTTAGGTGCAGCCGGTGGTGGTGGTGGTGGAAGACGCGCGAGCAATTCATTAAACCTGTCATCGAGCTTTGTTTCGAACGTCTTCTCCATGTCATCTATCTTCTCCATGGCCTCTTCAAATCTGTTTAGCACATCCTGCACCTGTCCATTCATCATTTGCTGAAATTTATCATGCAACTCCTGATTCGTCATGTTCTCCCAGTCAGTCTCGTCGGCTTGTGATCCTGCCATGGTTAGCAACAATAGAAAACACACAAGAATATGATCCTACAGAATACTAACAAGAGGTGGTGGTGGCGGGTGTCACAAATCCGTCAAGCAAATCTCAAATTCTTACCAGTTCTTACCCAGCAGCAGGCGGTGACCGGCAACCGTTGTAGTCAAAACTCTCAAAAGCTTGGATAGAGCGATTGCCAGGGAGAGTCAAACGCACGACGTAGAGGTATGTGGAGCTGGGAAGGCTTATAGTATGGTAGCAAAAAGGGTCAGCAATAATCAATTCAGAGATGCAAAGTTGAATAAACGCTCAACGACGGTACTGTGCTGGTCCTAGGCTAGACCGTGCTAGAGACGCGAGCCTAGAACACTAACAAAATCACGGCGCTGCACGTAAATAAGGGAAAAGCACACTCTGGAACTTTTTTTTTCGCTTTTTTTTTGCGCTCCTCTTTTTTTTTTTTTGCGCTCCTCTTTTTTTTTTTGCGAAAAATTACTATAATGGCGAGTGTCTCAAAACTCTTCCCTCGTCAAACTGATAAAATGGGCACGAAAATTTTTTTCCCACTTTTTTTTTCGGAAATCAGGGCAGCGACGACGAAAAAGTGCGACAAAAAAATCACTATGATGGCACGTGGCTCAAAAGACTCAGAAAAGCCTAAAAATAGGATAGGGAAAAAAAATTTTGCCCGAGAAAATTTTGGCCTAAAAACTGCCCGGGGGTCTCCAGACTTTTTTTTTTCCGAGACCTACGCAGGCAAGGAAACACGAATCGGAATTGAGATTGATCTCAAGAACAAACCTAATATGAGAAGAACTCGCATTGGTGGTGGATATATGGTTGTGGTATATGGCAGCGGTGGTGGTATATGGTAGCGGTGGTGGTATGTGGTATATGGATAAGGATTCAGAGCGGTGGCGGATAAGCAAAAGTGGTAGATGGGCGATGATGATGGTGCGGCGGCGGCGTGACAACTTATGACCAGAACTCGAAACTCTAAAAGACTAGACTCTAAGACTAGCAACTTGACACGACGATGCAACCGCAAATTCAACAAAGCAAAAACCCTAAAAAGATTATGCAAAGGCTCAGATTGGTTCGGATATGATGAACTAACCCTAATTTTTGTTTTGTGGCTTTTTCGTGGACTGTAGGTATGAAGGACAGACTCGATCTAATCTACGAAAAACTACAAAATCTCACCGAGCAACCTGGAAATCTGATACCACTTGATAGAGGCAAAGGTGTCCCGATGTTTCGATGAGATGGTGGCTATCATTTTCTGTGGGAGTCGACCTTGACGATCCGACTACGAACGTGCGAGACGTCGCGCCTTAGCAATCGCTAAACCAACTTCCGAGGGGTTATTGACCACGCCGGAGCACGATCAACCTGACCACGAGGGCCTGTTTCCTGCGAGCAAACGAAGAACAAGCAAGAAACTGAGATTGCAATCTGGATATTGCGAATATAAGATGAAAGCTTTATTGATCAAGGTGGGGTTCTGTGATGTCTTGGTCTGGTCGTTGGACACAAACGAAGTACGCGAAGTTGCAGCTATGGCGAACTTTTAATCTAAACAAAACCCAAGTCTAAACGACGCCCTAAGGGCTGTATATATGGAGGAAGAGAGGGGAATTTCGTGGCCCTTGAGGGTGGGGTCCGAAACCAACCCTAACTCTTGTTTCCCCACACATACGGACTCTAAAAATAGCCTATACTTAAGTATTTCGAAATTACATGGGCCTGGCCCATTAATAAGGTGACGCAGCACCTAGAATAGCCTATGGACGAATATTATGAAGTGGCATCTTGTATATTTCGTCCAAGGCTTCATGCACTCCTTATGGCGGCTTCAAAGTCCTGAAATCATCACTTGTAACTCCGTTCCTGATCCCCTTGCGCATGCCATCAACTCCATTCGTGTTCTTGCTCCAATGTTCATCCTTCTCCAAGCTAGGACCTTCATTTGTAAGCAAAACAAATGTATCCAATTTAGGCAGCATCATAATCTCATGAACATTAGAATCATTACCAAGAAACGAAAGTACCTGGTAATTTAATTGGCGTGCGCGAGCTCTAGTAATTGGTCCAGTATATGTAACAGTAGGGGCTGTGGGTGTAACAATGGTATTGATGTCCTCATCATGAAGTCACTCCCACTCTCAATATGGTGGAATAAGTCACTCAACTCATCAACAAACGCTGCCGTGATCGAAGGGAAAATCCCGTGCTCAACCATCTCGTCACCGTCCCCGTGGATGAAGGCCGAAGGTGACACATCATCACTCTCGCCTCCAAAGATGGAGGTATCATCCTTGCTCGCCGCCATGTCTCTCGCCTCCAAAGCATGTTCCTTGAGAGACTCCGTAGTCGTAGTTGTCACCGCACCATCTTCAAAAAGAGTCGAGGTAGACTCGGCATCATCAATGCCACAAAGAGGGATGGAGGTGAAGTCAAACTTGGGAGCATCGTCTTGGAGCTCATCGGGCTTGGACATCTTGGTGGTACTATCCTCATGCTCATTGTCGTGGAGCTTGGTCGTCGCGTAGTGAGCTTGGGGTGAAGAAGCCTTGGCCTTCATGAATTCTTTTTCCACCATGAGAGCACCAAAGTAGTTGTCGTCGAGGGACGTGTAGTTCTCGCGGAAGATAGTCTTGTGGATGTCCTTGTTCAATCCCATCACGAAGTGGAACTTCATCGAAATGGGGCCATGCATGCCGACTCAGCGCAAGGCTTTCTTCATCTCCTTGAAGTACTCGTCGGTGGACTTGGATTCTTGGATGATGTTCTCCAATTGGCATTGAAGTTATGCTGTGTAGGTGGAAGGCAAAAACTCTCGTCGCATAGATCTCTTCGTCTTGGGCCAACTCATGTCGAAGGTATTCGAAGGTGTGTGAAGCCACCATGTCGACGCATAATCATGGAAGTTCCTTGTGGCGCACTTCACTTGATCTTCTAGAGGGACTTGAAGTAGATTGAGGTAGTCGTCCATCTTGCGCTCCCACTCAAGATATTCCTCGGGGTCTTGAGTTCCATAGAAAGGAATCTCATGGTCGATGTCGAGGTCGTACTAGCTTGTGGACGTCACGGACTTGAGCTTGGGGGGCTTCTCTTGAGGTGCTTGTGGGTGAAGATGCCGCATGTCCAAAGGCGAAGATGCCTTGAGGTCGCTTGGCGAAGATGCCAAGGTAGATGGTGAAGTCATAGAGCTGTGGTTGGTGTTGAGCTCTTGACCTTCACGTTCTTGCTGGTGATGGTGTCGATGCCGATGCAACCTTGCCGGAGATGGTAGCTCGGAAGCACGTGCACTTGAGCGTCTTGTCGAAAATGAGGAAGACCTCTTGGCAGACTTGATGAGGTCTTTGATCTCCTCCATTTGAGCATCCATCTTGGAGTCGAAGAAGTTTTTCGTCGCATCAAACTCGTCGTTTTTTGTGTAGACCGAAGTTGATGTGCTTTTCCTATCCATCACAAGACTCGAGTAGAGGTGAGTAGGAAATGAGATAAAAATACCAAGCTACCTTTTCCCAAAGTTGAGGATGTTTCCCGTTTCACTCAATGTGAAATGAAAGAATAGTGGAATTGGTACCGGACTTGCTCATTCACACCTACAAAGTAAAGCTTATTGAGTGGCTTGGTTAGGACAAGAGGCACAAAAATCTGATGCAATTGTTAGTAAGAGTTAATAATTTTGAAAGAGGTTCACAAATTCGCAAGTGAAACAAGTAGACCAATAGCAATGAATGGCACACGGAAACGCACACACAAATAGATAAATGGGGTCGTGCAACCAAGGAATGAGCACAAAATATGGAATCCACGAAAAATGCTCGTGTTGCACAACTCTAGAGAGACGCTAGCATGATTCCTCAATAGGCGGATACGACACTTGTGCACCACCTATAATGATGAGGACATGACTACCTTGGATACAACCGAAAATATTGCATACATGCATATTTGTGAGGTGATTTCTAATGCAAACTACGCAATAATTATTTTATGTTATCTAGTACAAAAGTACTCCATAGACTTTTGTGCGATGTCTAATTGCAGGTGTATGGGACATTTGTACAACCCACATATGAAGATAACGGAGAAAGAGACGTTTAGGTGATGTTCAAAAAGACCTCTCACGTCAATTTTGGCCCAAGAGAAGATAGAGTGCAAGTCTCTCACGTTCTAGACTCAGATTCATGATCAACGTGGCTCATGATACCAAGATGATGTAGGGTGGAACCCTAGGGGCCGATCTTTCTGATTTGGAGGGGATCCCGCGAAGAACGTGAGGGGAAACACGAGGGAAATCACGAGAGGAACACTCAAGAACAAGTCCAATCACACATCCACTAGACAATCAAACACACAAGGTCCACAAGGGTTCATGAATAACAAAGAGAAAGATACAACGTAGAGTTCATCCCAAATCCAAAGGAGATAGGGTCTTGATGATCTAGATGATCATTCGCTAGATGGGGTCCTGAATCCACTATGGATCTTCTCACATGGAGGCCTTGAACTCCATGGGAGTGGTCTCTCTCTCTCTCAAGAGGAGGAGGTAGGAGCAAAGCTCACATACACATGAGCTATCGTATTTGCTAACCCTAGAAAGGGGGTGGATGAGGTCTATTTATAGTCCAGGCCATGAAGGGGTAAGTGAGGGGGCGGATTGGGTACATGGGCCTTGGCCCAAAACATGCACGCAAGCAAAGTACGGATGATCCGGGTGGGCATCCGGATGATCCGGACATTCATCCGGATGATCCAGGTGCTCATCCGGATGATCCGTCTGGGTCATAGCCGCAGGGAAGAGACAGACGTCTGAGGTTTCTGTCCGTATGGTTCGGGCATCTTCCAGATGATCCTAGTGAGGGTTCAGATGACCAGGCTTCATCTAGGCTGGTGCTGTTGTCTTTGTGCGCGTAGCCGGACCGTTTGGGTCGAGGACCGGCTCATCCAGGCGTCGTCCGGATCATTCGGGTGGAGTTCCGTGAAGGAAATATGCACTAGAGGCAATAATAAAGTTGTTATTTTATATTTCCTTATTCATGATAAAGGTTTATTATTCATGCTAGAATTGTATTGATTGGAAACCTAAATATATGTGTGAATACATAAACAATTGGGAACATCTTCTACCAGAGATCCGAAGGCAAGATCTTTGTTGCCAAGAATGGAACCTTTCTAGAGAAGGAGTTTCTCTCGAAAGAAGTGAGCGGGAGGAAAGTTCAACTTGACGAGGTAATTGTACCTTTTCTCAATTTGGAATGTAACACATCAGAGAAATCCGTTCCCGTGATGCCTACACCAACTAGGAAGGAAGCTAATGATGATGATCATGAAACTTCAGATCAAGTTACTACTGGACCTCATAGGTCGAACAGAGCACGTTCCGCACTAGAGTGGTACAGTAATCCTGTCCTGGAAGTCATGTTACTAGACCATGGTGAACCTATGAACTATGAAGAAGCTATGATGAGCCCAGATTCTGATAAATGGCTTGAGGCCGTGAAATCCGAGATAGGATCCATGTATGGGAACAAAGTGTGGACTTTGGTGGACTTGCCCGAACAGAGCACGTTCCGCACTAGAGTGGTACGGTAATCCTGTCCTGGAAGTCATTATACTAGACCATGGTGAACCTACGATCTATGAAGAAGCTATGATGAGCCCAGATTCTGATAAATGGCTTGAGGCCATAAAATCCGAGATAGGATCCATGTATGAGAACAAAGTGTGGACTTTGGTGGACTTGCCCGATGATCGGCAAGCCATTGAGAATAAATGGATCTCCAAAAAGAAGACAAGCGCTAATGGTAATGTCACCATCTACAAAGCTCAGCTTGTCGCAAAAGGTTTTCGACAAGTTCAAGGGGTTGACTACGATGAGATTTTCTCACCCGTAGCGATGCTTAAGTCAGTCCGAATCATGTTAGTAATTGCCACATTTTATAGTTATGAAATCTGGCAAATGGACGTCAAAACTACAATTCTTAATGTCTTTCTTAAAGAAGAGTTGTATATGATACAACCAGAAGGTTTTGTCGATCCTAAAGGAGCTAACAGAGTGTGCAAACTCCAGTGATCCATCTGTGGACTGGTGCAAGCATCTCGGAGTTGGACATACGCTTTGATGAGGCGATCAAAGCATATGGTTTTATACAGATTTATGGTGAAACATGTACTTACAAGAAAGTGAGTGGGAGCTCTGTGGCATTTCTGATATTATATGTGGATGAAATATTGCTGATTGGAAATGATATAGAATTTCTGGATAGCATAAAAGGATACTTGAATAAGAATTTTTCAGTGAAAGACCTCAGTGAAGCTACTTGCATATTGAGCATCAAGATCTATAGAGATAGATCAAAATGCTTGATAAGACTTTCACAAAGCACATACCTTGATAAAGTTTTGAAGAAGTTCAAAATGGACCAGTCAAAGAAAGGGTTCTTGCCTTTGCTACAAGGTGTGAAGTTGAGTAAGACTCAAATCCCGACCGCGGCAGAATATAGAGAGAGAATGAAAGTCATTCCCTATGCCTCAGTCATATGTTCTATAAAGTATGGCATGCTGTGTACCAGACCTATTGTGTGCCTTTCCATGAGTTTGGCAAGGGGGTACAATAGTGATCCAAGAGTAGAGCACTGGACAATGGTCAAAATTATCCTTAGATACCTAAAGAGGACTAAGGTAATGTTTCTCGGTTATGGAGGTGATAAAGAGTTCATCGTAAAGAGTTACGTCGATGCAAGCTTTGACACCGATCCGGATGACCCTGAGTCTGTAGCGATCCAACCCAAATGGATCGAAATCTCTGTTCCTGAGTCCCATCCCTAGATCGGTATGCTGACACACACAGTACTCAAGTAATTATAATAGAGTTCAATCACACACTTTATTACATCAAGGTCCTCAAAAGAGTATTTATTACAATAACATGGCCAAAGGCCATCTAAATAAAAATAATTGTGGAAGCATCGAAGGTAAATGAGTCCATCCAACTCAATGGCAAACTAAGTGTAGAACAACGACCTATCACACCTTTAATCCTCGTCGGAAAAGTCTACGACATGAGACGTTGCAGCCATGTAGGTCAGCACATGGAATATGCTGGCAATTTCACACCATAGAATAATAATGAAAAACAGACTATCTCTATATGCAAATTTAGCTGGTGGAGGCTCTAAGTTTAATTTTTGCATAAAGAAAATTTTAACCTACAACAAAGGATTAAATTTTTTACTTACTACTAAATTAAAATGCCATTATTGAGAATGTTCCTCCAACTCAATCCCAAAATTCCCAAGTTATTAGTATCCCAATAATTTCATTAAAAAGAGTGATGAGATCAACCAATAATTCACTTCTAGATACTCAAGTTGTCCATAACCGGGGACAAAGCTAATCATGATTAGTTTGTACACTCTGCAGAGGTTTGCGCACTTTTCCCCACAAGACTCGACCACCTCCATGATCGGAAGATCGAGACATAGCATTTCTGAAGTATTTCCTCCAAACCCTGGTAGACCGATACACCTACTTCCCCCTACATCAGCTAGTCTACCATGGAAAGAGGTCACACAACTTACTCAACTATGCCAGAGCCCATAATAGCTTGTGGTTGCACACGGAAGTTTCTAGGCATGAAATATCTTATGATCCCTTTGAGCCTAGGTGGCAGACCTAGGGTAATCGCACGGGTACTCCGAGATCCCCTTGGGCAAGCACTGGTTTCTCCAGGTGCCCCAAACAATCCAACCAGATGTGTATTAAGGTTGCCACCTTATGTTGTCCCAAAATTATTATCTCTCGCAACTTGCATGGATCACACATACCAATCCCCGTCTACAAGCATGGCTAAGCAATATATGACATAACGAATATTCCCGGGGTGATCAAAGGTCATAGGTTCCTACCACATGAACTACAAAGCATAACCACATGTTCCCAATCCTACTCATGCAATCTTTGAGGGTTAAACTAATGCATAGTAAAACTGGGTATTGAAAATTATGATCAAAGTGTGAACTTTCCTTGGTGACGTTCATTGAACTCTAAAGATTTGTAGTGGCAAGCTTCGCACTCCGGATGATCTAGCGTAAGCAAGCAATAACATACATAAGCATACAAGCAAAGATCTAAAAAGAAAACAAATAAAAGACTTTGGAAAACTTCAAAAACAAGCAAATAAAGTTCTTTACAGAACGTAATTTTTACAGAAACAAAAGTAAATGGTGTTGGTTTTAACAGAAAGTATATGTCACAAGCTCCGATTTGCAAAAAGAATCACCTAAAACGGAGTTACGAAACTCAAGATATGGCCTAACGAAGTTTGAATTCAAATCTGTTTGAATTCAAATTTTAAAACTTTCAAAAATATTTTTCGTTTTGTTTTTTGGATAGAGGATATTTTTATGAACTAGTAGGAAAAATAATCAACTAAATCGTATCTATAGATTAAAAGATATACAAGAAAGAAGACTTGGTATAGAATCTGAGATTGGAAAAATACTGGAAAAGAGAAAAAAATCGGCCAAATGCCAAGTGGCGCCCTCTGATTGGCTGGATACCCATGGTTGGGTGCTCACTGGACTTGTCGCTGGTGACGAGGAAGAAGGCGGCTCTGGTGTGTTTCGGCGAAGGACGTGTGCGGGACGGCGAAGAGCAACGTGAGGTGGATCCGAGGAGCAGTGTCGCGGGGTCGGTATCGTCTCCTGGCATGGTGGAGAAGCCGCCGGAATCAAAGAACTCCGGCGAGCAATTAAGCGGGATAGGTAGGAAGATAGCTCCCGAAAGGAGGGGGATTTGGACAAGGGTTGGGAGGGGCTCGCGGAGGTGCTTTTTATAGGGCTTGGGAGGTCAGAATTCGAGCAGAAGATTGAGTTTAATGGTGGTTGTTCCTCTGCCTCGTAATGGCCACTACGGGCGACTCCAAGGCGCACTAGGAAGGGGAAGGGGTATAGGGGGCGAGGGGAATCCGTTTAGAGGAGTTTTGGAGCAAGGGAGAGGAGGGGAGGGGGTGGGGCGCCGGATGAGGTGTGCTCCTACCATGAACGTACAAGGATGAAGACGACCATGTGGTCGTGAGTAGGTTGGACCTTCCATGGCCCGTGGCTGTCTGGTTTTTTTATTAAACAGATAAAATAAAATATAAATAGAGAAAATAAAAGCAAATTATATAGGATATATATATATATATCAAAAAAAATCAGAGAAAGAAATCCTATAAGATGAACTATTTTTCACAGGCTAAATAAAAACTTTATAAAAAACATTTTTCTGAAAAAATCCAAATGAAACTCAAATTTGAATTCAAAACTTTTGGCATTGTTTTCTTCTGACTTTTGGAGTTTCATGTTTGCTCCTTTCATACTTTTGAACAAGTATTTGTCAGGGATTTTTTTGGAACAAATTTCAAATGCCAAGTTGAATTCAAAGTCAGATAATACTCAAGTGCCTATGAAATTTCCAAATGCCACCCAACTCAAACAAAATGCATAGATGCTTAGCTAATAATTGTAAAACATTCCAAATTGAAAATTTGGGATGTTACAGAGTCTCGATCTGGATACATATTGAAAGTGGGAGCAATTAGTTAGAGTAGCTCCATGCAGAGCATCGTAGACATAGAAATTTGCAAAATACATAGGAATCTGAATGTAACAGACCCATTGACCCCTTCCACAAGCAAAACATGATCAAACCTTAGTACTCTTTGGGTGTTAATCACATGGTGATGTTAACTAGATTATTAACTCTAGTGAACTCTTTGGGTGTTGGTACATGGCGATGTGAACTATGGGTGTTAAATCACATGGTGATGTGAACTAGATTATTGACTCTAGTGCAAGTGGGAGACTAAAGGAAATATGCCATAGAGGCAATAATAAAGTTGTTATTTTATATTTCCTTATTCATGATAAAGGTTTATTATTCATGATAGAATTGTATTGATCCGAAACCTAAATAGATGTGTGAATACATAAACAAACACTGTGTCCCTAGTGAGCCTCTACTTGACTAGCTCGTTGATCAAAGATGGTTAAGGTTTCCTAATCATGGACATGAGTTGTCATTTGATAACGAGATCACATCATTAAGGGAATGATGTGATTGACAAGACCCATCCGTTAGCCTAGCATTATGATCGTTCAGTTTTATTGCTATTGCTTTCTTCATGTCAAATACATATTCCTTCGACTATGAGATTATGTAACTCACGGATACCGGCGGAATGCCTTGTGTGCTATCAAATGTCACAATGTAATTGGGTGATTATAAAGATTCTCTACAGGTATCTTCGAAGGTGTTTGTTGAGTTGGCATATATCGAGATTAGGATTTGTCACTCCGAGTATCGGAGAGGTATCTCTGGGCCCTCTCGGTAATACACATCATAAGCTTGCAAGCAAACGACTAAGGAGTTGGTCAAGAGGTGATGTATTACGGAACGAGTAAAGAGACTTGCCAGTAATGAGATTGAACTAGGTATGAAGATACCGACGATCGAATCTCGGGCAAGTAACATACCGACAGACAAAGGGAATAACATATGTTGTCATAACGGTTCGACCGATAAAGATCTTCGTAGAATATGTAGGGCCCAATATGGGCATCCAAGTTCCTCTATTTTTATTGACCAGAGAGGTGTCTCGGTTATGTCTACATAGTTCTCAAACCTGTAGGGTCCGCACGCTTAACGTTCGATGACGATATTGTATTATATGAGTTATGTGATTTGGTGACCGAATGTAGTTTGGAGTCCCGCATGAGAACACGGACATGACGAGGAGTCTAGAAATGGTCGAGAGGTAAATATTGATATATAGGAAGATCGTATTCCGACACCGGAAGTGTTCCGGGGGTACCGGGTACCTATCGGGTCACCGGGAGGGGTTCCGGGCACCCCCGGCAAAAGATATGGGCCTAATGGGCCAAGAGATGAAACGCACCAGGCACCAGCGGCTGGTGCGCTCCTCATATGGGCCGAACCAGAGGGGTAGGAAAGAGGGGAAGGGGGAAGGAAAGGGGAGGGATTCGGCCTCCCCCTTCCTTCCCTCGTTCCCTCCTCCCTCCTCTTTCCTTCACCCTCCGACATATAAGGAAGGGGGGCGCCGGCCATAGGAAGGCCCCAAGTAGGATTCGGCCTACTTGGGTTGCCTCCCCTCTCCCTCCCACCTATATATATATATATATATATATATATATATATATATATATATATATATATATATATATATATATATATACTAGACAATTGCCTAGCCGTGTGCAGCACCCCCCTCCACCGTTTACACCCTGGTCATATTTTCGTAGTGCTTAGGTGAAGCCCTACGAGGATCACTTCACCATCACCATCACCATGTCGTCATGCTAACGGAACTCATCTACTACCTCGACAACCTGCTGGATCAAGAAGGCAAGGGACGTCACCGAGCTGAACGTGTGCAGAACACGGAGGTGACGTGTGTTCGGTACTTGATCGGTTGAAGCACGAAGAAGTTCGACTACATCAACGCCATTGTGAAATGCTTCCTCTTACGGTCTACAAGGGTACGTAGACACACTCTCCCCCTCGTTGCTATGCATCTCCATGAATAGATCATTGCGTGTGCATAGATTTTTTTTTGTTTTCCATGCAACGATTCCCTACATTCCAGATGATCCGGGCAAGTGCATACTTGTCCATTCTTCTGTCTTCTCTTCCACGCTTCCCTCGTGGATGGTGTAGTCATTCCTTGGCACTTACACTCCTCCTCGACATTCGTGAAGCTCCGATAACACCTATGCATGCACGATGGAGGGTCAAGTAGTATACCATCCTTGAAGGGGTCAAGTGAACACGTGTAGAGGAGATGATTCACCTTTATGTATGTGAAGTAGATGTCACATGTGTCACTTGCCAAATGTACTCTTGACATGGTGATGTATGTAGGATGCTTCGCATCACCAGGGGTCCCACAAGCAACCAGGGCGCGCCCTGCGGGGTGGGCGCGCCCTGGTGCCTCGTGGGCACCTGGGTGGGCCCCTCTGGTACATCTTTTCTCCATTTTTTATTAATTCCAAAATAAATCTCCATGAAATTTTAGCTCATTTGGAGATGTGCACAATAGGTATCTCTAACATAGCTTTTTCAGGTCCATAATGCCAGTTGCTTGCAATCTCCCTCTTCATGTAAATCTTGCATATTAAGAGATAAAAGGCATTAGAATTGCTCCATAAAATGTTATATTGATTAAAAATACTATAAATAACAATAGGAAAACATGATACAAAATGGACGTATCAACTCCCCCGTGCTTAGACCTCGCTTGTCCTAAAGTGAAAGTTGATATCGATAATCATGTCCACACGTTTAGAGAGAGAGGTGTCGATAAAAACAAAATACGGACATAGTAGCATCTTGATGTGTATTATAGCAGCAATATTCATTATCATAGAACTTCTCATGAGCAAATACCAATTCATCACAACAACGAAGTATAAGGCATACATTTTCTTGAAAACTAACAAACTATGTTCTCAGTCAACAATGCAATTGCAATTCATCATATTTTCAGGAAGAATCTCATGTAGGAGCTTTTTAGCAAGTCCACATACTCAACCATAATTTAGTCTTCTATGATTGCTAACACTCGCAGCATATCTACGGAGCAAAAAGTTTCAGCAATACACATAGAAAAGATAAGGGCTTAAAATTTTGCCTCCCAACTTATTCTCCTCAAGGATAATGTCAACAATAATAACTCATGATCACTCATATCCAACTGGATATATATGCCTAGATCTTTCCCCACCACATGATGCTTGCAAAAGAGAAAAATAAAAAGGAATAGAGGACAATACTACCGACTCTTGCATAAAAAGTAAATACATAAAAGTAAAAGATAGACCATTTGGAGAGGGAAGCAGAGGTTGTCATGCACTTTTTGTTTTGGGATGCACAAGCACTTAATGTGAAGGAACGTCACTTTAGATTGCCCCTTGTGATAGCAACCTTTGTTATGCAATCCGTTGCTTTTATTTTTTTTTACCATCACATTATCATACAAAGCTTGTTTTCCCTTACAATAGAAGATCATACATATTTAGGAGAAATTTTTATTGCTTTATCACTAGTGCAGAAAAGCCTAGCTACGGCGTGCCAAAAACAACCTTGGTGGCGTGGACACCCGACGCCACTAATATGGCGCCAGTGTTAAAAATTAGTGCTGGCGTTGCCACCTACGCAAGCAGTATTTTGGATAGTAATGGCGTGTCGCATGGTCAACACCAGCAGTATGAGTCAGCAGTTGTGATGTTCCAAGTTTTCGCAACGCTAGTAATTTGTTTTTCAGATTTGAAATAAAAGTTTATATCAACAATCTCAACCAAAATGACAGCATAATCCAGTTTAAGAACAGTCAATAAATCAACTATAAATAGGCCCAATGACACCATTTAATATCAACAATGCACTTATTGATATAGTTCAACAAAGTAGGCAAAGTAACACACATATGAATGTACAAGTTCAAATAAATAGAGGTGATAATAACATGAGATCTTCCATGCATGCCAACTAGCTAACTAGGACTTTTCGGTAGGCAGAGTTAGGGTCATAGTTTGGAGTAAGTGAACCATCATCGCTACCAGCAGGCTTGTAGTAGACCATGATCTCATCATGATCGTAGTTGAGGTGGAACGTGAATCTCTCCCCAGCTTCCATCTCTAAGCAATTGCAAGGTCTTTCCAACCAGGGCAACCGAACTAGGTGCGGTTTGCCTCATTGGTGACAAGACAATTGAGGTGTTGGGCCATCAACATGTTCATCAGGGTGCACTGGAATGTGATGGTGGCATCAACTGGAACTCTAAACTTCTCTAAGAAGTCACGCCTTGCCCCGCAAGGGATGACCTGAGGAAAATCAAAAGAAAGAAGTAGCTAGCTAGTTAGACAATTTTGGGTACAACCATATACATCATATGAAACTCAATCAAAACATGTTCAACTAAAACATACCGTCCTAGTGAGGAAGTCATTCGCAGATCTATGAAGAACTTCTTATCCCTTTGGCATATCACTGAACCACAGGTCTCACATGGGGCATCCATTTACTGCTTTCATAAAGTTCAGGAAAAAAAAGCATACATAATAGATGTATAACATAAAAATAAGCATACATAACAGATGCAACATAAGCAGTTAGTATGAACCAGTGCTATCGGGCCATCTAGATATTAAGACATACTTGTAATTAAACAGTTCTACAAACCATGCATAGTACAAACATAAAACATGCATAAAGTTAAATAGTTCATAGAAAATAGGTAGCGCGCACTAAGCTAGTGGCCAGAGGGACCTGCCTCGTAGTTGTGCCTAGTGAACCTACGACGACACCCCTGCTGACCCTCCTCATCACGCTCCAAGGCATCACAATCTATGGATCCTCCTCCGGGCTCTTCCTGGTTGCATATTGAAGTAAAATCATCTTTTTGGCCTCCACGAGTTTGTCATCTCTCACAAGCTCGCTCACCAATGTGTCGAAGAACTCCATCTCATCCTGTTTGTTCTCCTTCCCCTCAACCCTAGTGCATATCCTCATGTCCTCAGGCGCGAGGAGCATCTCGAACTCACGACACTCAGGGAAGTTCAGAATCGCCCCTTCCTAAAAGAACCCTGCTGCCATGGCATCATAAGCGCGCGTCGCTGACTCCGGGTATCCCAATGGACAAGTTCATGGATGACATTGTACTTCCTAATGGTGGCATAGTACTTATTTCCCTTCTGCCGCACACCACGAAACTTCGGAGCCATATGTGACGATGCATATATAACTAACAACTTAGTAAAAAATGGGCATGTTAACGAGTACATGCAAAACCTACAATGTAATAAAACATACACTACAGCTACACTAGTTAAATCATAGTCTACAACTACAGTAAATTCTTTCACTAAAAGTAAACTACATAGAACTACAATAAAAGCACACTATCTAAAATCATAGTCTACAACTACACTAAATTCTTTCACCACAAGTACACTACACAGAACTACAATAAAATCACACCATCTAAAATCATAGTCTACAACTACACTAAATTCTTTCACCACAAGTACACTACATAGAACTATAATAAAATCACACTATCTAAAATCATAGTCTACAACTACACTAGATTCTTTCACCACAAGTACACTACATAGAACTATAATAAAAGTACACTATCTAAAATCATGGTCTACAACTACACTAAATTCTTTCACCACAAGTACACTAGGAGAAGTACAATAAAATTGTACTATCTAAAATCATAGTCTACAAATCATATAATATAATCTTACACTAAAATTTTACACTACTCTTACACTAAAATTTTACACTACTCTTATACACAAAATTCTACATTATTCTACACTACTATTACACTACACTAAGTAGAACTCACCTGTGGCGGTGGTAGATGGTGAGGGGCTGTTGTGGGGTGTGACAGGGGCGGGGGGCGGGGGCGGGGTGGAGGCGGAGGCGACGTGGGAAGTGGCGGCTCCGACAGAGGCGACGATGAGGGGGGCTTCGACGGAGGCGATGGTGACGGGGACGGAGGCGACGGTGATGAGGACGGAGGCGACGGCAATGGGGACCGCGGCGGTGGACGCGGAGGCGACGCTGACGGGGGCTTTGGCGGTGGAGGCAGAGGCGGAGGCAGCGGTGGAAGCGGAGGTGACAGCGGCGTGGGCGGCGGCGATTTAATGGGGATCGAACGAAGACAGATGGTTGTGTGTGTGGGGGTGTTTTAATCAATCCGGTCGGGGACGGTGGGGTAATTGCTGTTGTTGGCCTACGTGGCCAATGCCATTGCTATTATATTGTTATTTTCTTTTCTTTTTTACTTTTATGTGTTAGACATATTGTTTTTTATATTCATATAGATGTTTAGTTTATTATTTTATTGTTTTATTTTCCCATTATTTATTATATTGTTATTTTTATTAATTATGTTGTGTAAATATGTAAACATATGTACAAGTAAAACAAATAAAATTAGAACACAACATCGATCTCATTAATCTAGTCTAGATACATAATAGTTGAAGGATGAAAATAATAAGAAATAAAAGTGCATATAACTTCTACTACTACACTCTTGATCTAGACTAAGAACATCATCAGTGTAATGATTCCCACAAGAAGAAAAAACTGCTAGCGATCCAGCAGGGAGAATGAGGCCAAGCATAACACCAACTAAAAGCGCATATCAAAGAATCTTGAATTTTGGGATTTGGCCGCACATCACATCAGTCTTTAATTGCATCTCATCTATCTGTTGTCTTAGTTCACCAATGGAGTACTCGAGCAACTCGCCCACATACTTCTGCATGAGATCAACCTATATCCATGTGTAGCAATATTTTGTCCCTAACATCTGTGGATCACAATATACACACACATATATTAATGATCCCGACACTATATATAAAGTTGAATTATGCAAATTAGCAGAAGTAGATCAAGAGGAATTTCCTGTCATATTACCTTTCCACAGTTACGACAGATGTAGAACTCTCACTCTGGATTACTTTGTGTGTATGACATATGCTTATCAGTAGGGCGTCCACTGCCGCAAAACAGCACAGGTGCTCTCACTCGATTCCCGACAGCTTCGACGCCGGTGGCATAGCTGCAGGATCGAAGGGATGTCGCACTACAGCGGAATGATTCGCCGGACAGGGCTGGCTGCATTGGCCGTGGCAAGTACATGTTGGAGCCAATGGGGCCAGAAGAGAACTCGGCCAATGCAGTGGAGTCCCAAACTTTCGACATGCCCCGCCGACATAGGCTCGCACACGGGGCTCATGTCGATTCGACAAGCTTCAGTGGGTCCATTCTCACCAAAGCAACTGACTAAGAGGGAGTAGAATTGATGTAGGGTGGAAACCCTAAAGTTGATATTTCACGATTTGGAGGGATTCTTACGAAGAACACGACGAACAAACGAGGAGAAACACGAGGGGAAACACTCAAATTAATGAGAACAATCACACATGTGCTAGATCCATGAACATAAAGGGTGATACAAGATCCAAATTAAACAAAGGAAGATCCATGAATCCACTTGGGGGATCTTCTCTGTAGAGGCCGCGGTCTCCGACGGAGAAAGTTTCAAGTGGATGAGCAAAGCTCTATCTCCAAAATGAGCTATTACAATGCTAACCCTAAAAGAGAGAGGAGGAGGAGTATATATTGTCTAAGTGGGCGAAGGGGTACATGGGCTTCGACACAACACGCTGTAACACACTGGTGTCGGATGTCCGACAGTTATCGAACGTTCGATAGTTATCGGACGTCCGGTGGCTCGTAAGGGCCTGGTCATCCGGTACTTGTCAGATGTCCAACCTTTTGGCTTGGGTGGCTTGGCATCGGATTTCTGGTCGGCGTCGGACATCTGAGGCATCGATCGTCCGGTCGGCATCGGACGTCTGAGGCTTCGGTCGTCTGGTTGGTCTCAAACTTCTGGCGTTTTGGCTCAGAGACGCAGGTATCGGATTTCTGGTGGGGGCCGGTTGTCCGGTGGCTAGAGGGTGTCGGTCATCTGGTCCTCGTTGGCCATTTGGTTGTTGTAGCGTTCTCTGGTTGGGCCTTCTGGCTGGTGAGGCCTCCAGGGGTCGGACGTCCGACGGGGATCGGTCGTCTGGTGGCTGTCAACTCAGGCAGCTTCTTCTCTTGGTCCTTACGCTTGGTGTACTCGCCATCTTGTCTGTTGGGTGTAGCTGCTCCATGGCCTTCCTCCAAGTACCTAGTCACACATAGGGTCTCCACTTGAGGTAGTAGCCATGTCTCATATGTAGAAAGTGGTAGCTCAGAGAGGACCAAGTTCACCTTAGTTTCTATAGCCTTTGCTCGACCTCTTGTCATTGGTCCAAGTGGTGTCGTGGGAGACGTAGGTAGGTCCATGGGGATGACCGTAGGATGGTCTGCATCATCTCCCACCCCCCTTGGGAAAGATCCAACCTCAGATCGAAAGCCTCATCACCATGGTAGGGAGGGAGGTCCTTGACATTGAAGATGTCGCTCCCGGAGTACTTGTCATGTGCTAAGTCGATCTTGTACGCATTGTTGTTGTAGTGCTCGAGCACCTTAAGGGTCCATTGGCTTGTGGTCGTAGCTTGGACTTGCATTCATTGGGAAAGCGTTCCTTGCAAAGGTTTAGCCATACAAGATCTCCAATGTTGAATATCATGGGTTGCTTGATGATGTTAAGCTTGGTCACGAGTCGTTGAACTTCGCGCTCAATGGTGTGCCTTGTATCTTCATGCATCTTCTTGAGGTAGCTCACTCGTGCACTTGCGTCCATGTTGATGCGCTCTTGTAGTGGTAGAGGTAGAATGTCTAATGGCGACAATGGGTTGAAGTCGTAGATGACCTCGAAGGGGGACTTGCCGGTAGTAGAGTGTCTTGCGCGGTTGTAGGCGTACTCGATGATGGGTAGACACTCCTCCCACTCTTTGATGTTCTCCTTGATCAACATGCGTAGGAGAGTGGATAGCGTTCGGTTCGTGACCTCCGTTTGGCTGTCGGTTTTAGGATGGTATGCCGAAGAGAACAAAAGCTTGATTCCGAGCTTGGCGCATAATGTCTTCCAAAAGTAGCTTAGGAACTTGATGTCGCGGTCCGAGACAATCGTCTTTGGAACTCCATGTAGACACAAGATTTCCCTACAAAAGAGATTTGCAACATTTGAAGCATCATCTATCTTGTTGCATGGTATGATATATGCCATTTTAGAGAATTGATCCACAACAACAAACACGGAATCTTTGTCATTCCTAGTTCTAGGCAAACCAAGCACAAAGTCCATACTAATATCTTCCCATGGGTGATACGGAATCTTTGATGTAATAGCGTTCCCAAGATGTATGCATCAAACATTTGGCATATGGAATAGCAAAAGTAGGATCATGCGCATACTAGTCTTTTATGTGCTCAAAGCCAATGAGATTCAATTCAAGTTGGTTAACAAACATGCATCTATGGGAAAGTGCATCCGCCACAACATTCTCTTTGCCTTTTATATACTTGATGACACAAGGAAAAGACTCAATGAATTCACTCCACTTAGCATGATGCTTCTTCAACTTAGTTTGACCCGTATGAAGAATGAATTCATGAGGGCGGAGATAATGCTCCCAAACATGCAAGACTCTCACTAAAGAATATAGTTCTTTGTCATAGATGGGGTATTTAAGTTGCGCTCCGAAAAGTTTTTCACTAAAGTAAGCTATGGGGCGCTTCTCTTGCATCAACACACCTCCTATGCCGTAACCGCCAGCATCGCAACGTATCTCAAATGGTTTATCAAAGTTGGGTAATGCAAGCAAAGGGGCATGCGTAAGCAAATTCTTAAGCTCATTGAATGCGGTATCTTGAGATGGTCCCAAACAAATGGTGCATTTTTCTTACTCAAGGCATGTAAAGGTAAAGCGATGGTGCAAAAATCCTTCACAAAACTATGATAGAAACCGGCTAAGCCAAGGAAACTTCGCACTGGTTGCAAGTTGGTTGGTTGGTTGTGGTCAAGTTTTAATAGCATTGTTCTTGGATTCATCTACATGAACACCCTTAGAAGACACAATGAAACCAAAGAAAACAAGATTATCAAAACCAAAAAGTCATATGTCCATATTAGCATAAAGGCGCTCTTTTCTAAGAGTTTGCAAAACGGTTCTAAGATGGTTGACATGATCTTTGAGAGATTTGCTAAATATAAGAATATCTTCAAAGTAGACCACAACAAATATGCCAATGTAGGGGCGGAGAACAAAATGCATCACATGCATAAAGGTGCCGGGTGCTTCGGATAAGCCCATAGGCATGACCAACCATTCATACAAGACAAACTTGGTTTTGAAAGCGGTTTTCCATTCATCACCCTCTTGGATGCAATTTTGGTAATAGCCACTCTTAAGGTCAATCTTAGAGAAAAAGGTGGCTCTGCTAAGCTCATCTAGCATATCATCAAGGCGTGGAATGGGGTAGCGATAACGAACGGTGATAGCATTGATAGGACGACAATCGAAACACATGCGATATGTACCATATTTCTTGGGAACAAGGATTACCGGTACAACACATGGGCTCAAGCTTTCTCGTACAGGACCATTGTCGATTAGTTGTTGTACTTGGCGTTGAATATCCTTGGTTTCCTCGGGGTTGATGCAGTAGGGTGCTTTGTTAGGAAGAGGTGCTCCGGGGATGAGGTCGATGCGGTGTCAGATGCCCCAAAGAGGAGGTAGACTCAGAGGTAGCTTGTTGGGAATACATCTTGGAATTCCTGCAATAGAGAATATAGTCCTTGCCACTTCATCCTTGCATAAAAGGACATATTGCATAACACTTTATGAGTTCTCACACACTTCTCTCATCTCACTTTTAGTAGCGAATAGCAATAAGATTTTCTTGTCGCTTATCGTGGAGGCACTCAATTTGGGCTTGTGGTGCTCACTCTCTTTTTGGTGGTTCGCTCTCTCACTATTATCTCCATGATGGGTGGTTCCTTGCTTATCGGTGATCACTTGGCTTGGTGACATAGGTCATAGCACATACTCCTTTCCCATCATCTTGAAGCTATAGTGATTGGTTCGCCCGTTGTGGATGACACTGCGGTCAAATTGCCAAGGTCGTCCAAGTAGGAGATGTCAAATAGATGATGTAGGGTGGAACCCTAGATGGCCGATCTTTCACGAAAGGAGCGGATCCCGCGAAGAACACGAAGAACACGAGGGAAATCACGAGGGGAAACACAAGGGAAACACGAGAGAATCACTCAAACCAACAAGATTAAGTCACACATGTGCTAGATCCTCGAAACACGAGAGGAGATACAAGATCCAAAGTCAACAAGGGATGATACAAATGGGAACCGATCTTCTCCGTGAGGAGGTCTTGAATCCACAAGGGGATCTTCCCGTAAAGGGGTCTTGAATCCAAGGTGGGTCTTCTCCAAAGAGGGGTCACGGTCTCTCTCAAGGAGTAGGTCCGATATGGATGAGCGAAGCTCTATCTCTCAAATGAGTTGTCACAACGCTAACCCTAACTAGGAGGACGTGGGGAGTATATATAGGCCTTAGCCACGAAGGGGTAAGTGGGAGAGGATACATGGGCCCTTGGCCCGTTCTCTGCGCACAGGCAGGGGCCGGATGTCCGGGTTGGGGGCCGAATGTCCGGGGCTTCGGGACGGGCCGAATGTCCGGGGCAAGGGGCCGGATGTCCAGGCTGGCCTGGGTCTTCCAGCTACATTCGGTGATGGAGGGGCCGTATTTCCGGGCGAAGGGGGCCGGATGTCCGGGGCTTCGGGAGGAGCCGGATGTCCGGGTGTCCGGGCTGCGCTGGGCCTTTGCGGTGCTCTCTGGATGGCCGATGCCGGATTTCCGGGGGTCGGGCCGGATGTCCGGGCTAGGGCCGGATGTCCTGCCACTATAGTAGCTGGCCCTTCTTCCTTCTCCTTCCTTCACTTCCATGCACGCTTGGCCTTGGTCCTTGGGCTCTCCATGGTCTCCTTGGATGTACCTGGGTATGCAAGGTCCACGCTTGAAGTAGCATCCATGTCTTACATGCGGAAAAGGAAGATTCGGAAAGGAGCGAGTTCACCTTAGGTCCAAAGGCATATGCTTGAGTGTACATGGGGATGATCGTAGGTTGCTCCGCATCATCTCCCCTCCCTTGGGAAAGATCTGACCTCGGATCGAAAACCTCATCACCAGGGAAACGGTCGTCGTGGACAGACTTGTAGTTGGACGAAGAGGAAGACATGGCACAATCCAAGTACTCCAAGGTGTCGCCGGAGTGGTATACATGCAAAAAGAGCAAACACAAACCACACCCAGAAATACAATGGTTAGCGCGCACAAAGTGTCCATCATGTAAGAATGAGTCTGTGCGACAAGATTGTTCGTGACAAAGCGCGTGAAGCTTAGCAAGATGATATGGAATGAGATGTAAAGCATTCATGGGATCAAAAGCATTCATTGTGCACACAAATGTATTGTGAATGTGAGCAATGCAACCACGGTGCAAAATGATGTCATAGTGAGATGGTTTATCAATAGCATGAATATGGTAATGGCTGCTCAATGTGATGTGATCATGCAATTGATGGTAGGCAGTAAGATCATGATGTATGAATATGCCATCAAGGTATATCACAAAAAATTTGCTAAGGAAATGCACAAGCTCATATATCATGGATGACATAGAAAGACAAGATGCAACAAGGCAATCATAATATGAGTCAATCCATGCATAGGATGCAAATTTGTCATGGGTGGTGTTGTACCATAGCTTGATCTCGTGGCACTCCTCAACCTGAAGGTGCATAGGGTCCATCTCCAATGTAGGTCCTCCATCCAATAGATGTATCATGTAGACAACAAGAAAGAGGCAACAATGAAAGAATGACCCATCCAATATGCGTATTTGAGAATGGCTCAAAGGGGATCATGTACGCCTTCACATGACCAATGTGTTTCATGATGGTGCCACCTTGTGAATCCTTGAAAATGAAAGAACATGACAAACACTCGGAAAAACAAATGAGGTTAGTGCAAATGCAACACCTATCATTCGAATGGTGAGATACCCAACAAGTGTTTGCATCATGCTCATCATAAGAAAGGACAAGGGAGCATTTCATAGTATGGAGGCATATGATGTGAGAACAACCAAATAGAATTGGCGCAATCAAGCAAGCATGCATCACAAGTAAAGTGTCCAAGTCTCCAAGATCAATAATCATAGATGCAACAATTGGAGGCAATCGACAATGAACAAGATGTATCATGTGAGAGACATGAACATATATGTCATCAACCCAAGAAGGCGAGTAAGAAAGGAACGTGGGTGATGCAACAAAGCAAGAAATCATGGTGATCAAGTCAAGCAAGCTAGTAGTGCGAAGATGCAACATACTGGAAGGAATCATGGCAAGCATGTCATGGGTGCAAATCGTGTGCATGAATAATTCACATGACATAGCACAAGCATGAAAGGAGGATATGAGCAAAATAGCATCAATAGCATGAGGCACATGATAAACATGGCAATAGCAACAAGGATCTCTACCAAGCATGCAAATACACATAGGAGTAGCATAACGGTGAATCATGGGTAGATGCAAGCAAGGGTCACAATTGCATGGCAAAGGCATAGAAGCAAGCATAACATGCAAAGTGAACACGGTAAAATGAGCAAGAAGCGACAAGCGATATATAGCCCATAGTCGTGTGAGAGCCAAGTGAGAGAGATGCGCATAGTCGTTGCGCGAAGAGAGTGGTGGGAAGGATAGTTCACGGGATCCCAAGTCATCTTTGCTCTCAAGAGCTCGTTTCGTGAACTCTTGGGATTGAGAGGTTGACGAGTATACGAGAGTACCTACACAAAACAAAGACAAAGGGAAAATTGTGTGTGCATGGTATATGTACACATCATCCATCATGATGCACACGTGTTTGTGTTGGTTAGCACAAAATAGCCAATGCTCAAATAAATGAGAGCGTGATATAGAAACATGCCATCCATCATGATAGGTTTATTGTTATGTATAGCATAATGGAGACTCAAATTGTGTAATGCATCATGGGAAATACGTAGAGAATTGTTATTCATGGAATGCATACGGTGCAAGCAATTATGAGAATCATGCAAAGTATGGAATGCATCAAAATCTCCTAATATATATGAGGAAACTATGGGGGTCTCCTCATGAGCATTTATGGAAACATCACATGGAGAATATTGACAACATCCAAAACAAAGCATATTTGGAACAATGTGACCATGGCATGGCATAGTAGATGAATTGCGCAAATCATGTAAAGGAAGCATGGCAATATCATCACATGAAAAGCAAAAGCCAATGACCATCATCTCGTCATGTATGCCATAAGTGCAAATGGGATTTATTTTAATGGGGCATGCATAGCTACTATGTTGAGATTGAAATAATGCAATATGGGAGATCTCACTCATAGCATATGACAAGTTCAAAGGATAGTCAAACATGATGTGACCAAAAGAATTTTCACATGATATCCTATGGAGCATAGCATCACAACTAGGCAAATCAACATGCTAATCATCATGTTCATCATAAATAGGTAAGTCATGACATGAAGAAGTCGCACTAGCATGAAGCATGGGAATAGGTGGATCAACATCATGCAAGCAATCATTGGTGAGATAGTCCACTAGTGGGACAAGAGAAGCACCATCACCTATGTTACCTTTGGAGCATCGCTCATGTGTTGCAGGTGAGGTGTCCAAGACCAAGTCGTGGTCATCTTCATCTTGATGGAACCATGTGGGGGTGCATCTTCTTCCACCATGGCCATCGTTGTCTCCATTGGAGATATGGACTCGTCGAGGATAGGCATGTCATCATGTAGGAGACCTAGCACCAAAGAAGAAAACACACTCGGAGTAGAGGTTAAGTCGTTAGGAATCATAGTGGCCTCACGTGCCGTGTCAGCTACCTCACTCACTAAGTGTGGTGGCTCACTCACTCCCTCTTGGATGCTCTCAAGTGTGGGGCTAGTGGTGGTCACGCTCATCCTCTCATAGGAAATGCACTCAATGTCACAAATGGTGGAGTCACTCATATCACTCATGGTGGGGTGGCTCTCCTCACATGGGAATTGGGGCATCACTTTATATGTGGGTGTCGGAGAGATGTTGGTGCAAATGTCTCCATGCTCAATCATGTCGTAGTTGTAGCAGTGGATGAAGGCCGAAGATGGCACATCATCACTCTCCTCTAAGACAAAAAATAAGGTCTCATGTGCGGTCTCGTAGCTTGACTCGGAGTATGAGTCCAATATGGGTGTCGTCTTCATGTTGTTGAAGAGGTTCATGCTTGTCGCCGTGGTCGAAGGGGATGGCCCTTGCTCGACCTTCTTGTCACCGTCTTGTTGTTGGAGGCCCATATGATGTGGCACCTCATAGCTCGTCTCCATGACCGAAGGGAATTTCCCATGCTCGGCCATCTTCCTTGAGGGGCTTCCGAAGATGGAAGTGTCGCCCTCCCTCGTAGGTGGTCGCCTTGGTCTTGATGAAGTCGTTGTAGGCGTACTTGTGGGAAGTAGGCGAAGATGCCGTACGTCCAAAGGCGAAGATGCCTTGATAGCACTTGGAGAAGATGCCAAAGTGGTGGTGGTAGTAGCCGTAGCGCCGTCTTGGTTGTGGTCATCTCGCGGTCTTCTCTTTTTCTCATGAAGCATGGACTTGGCGTGAAGTAGGGCTTGTTGGGACTTCTACATTTGTGCTTGGTGAGCATCGTCATGATGATATTGGCGTTGTCGCACTTGAGCTCGTAGTATATGTCGTTCGTCGTCGTCGTGCACATGTTGCTTGGAGGTGACTTGCCCTTCATGGCGAGGTGGATCACGAATGTGATGATGATCGCCATGGAGATGTGGATGTGGACGACTTGCACTTGCATTATATTTGCGCTCCAAAGACTTGTGACTTGAACATCACCGCCTTGAGGATGATGAAGGGGAAGAATGGTTGATCAACAAGGTTCGAATCTCCTCCATCCTTGCTCCTCCTTTTGTGTGAAAAGCTTGTTGTCGATGTAGTCTCTTTTCCTCGCTTCGGAGTGGCGAATGTTAATGGAGAGGTTCTCGATGCGTTCTCTCAATCATGATTGTGCGCCTTGCATTTGTCGTTGTAGATCGAAGATTGACGCTTTGGTGATGTAGTTGTTCACGCCGTCGTTGTTGTCGAAGACCGGAGATGAAATGCCTTGTGTATCCATCACAATACTCGAGCAAATATGAGTGGGAGAAAGAGAAGAACGAATACCAAATGTACCTTGACCGAAGTTGAAGGTGGATCAATGATTACTCCAATGTGGAACAAGGAAATAGCACAATTGGTACCAAATATTGTCGGTTTCTCACACCTACACAAATAAGGCTTATGGTGGAGCTCGGTGAGGATAGTGGCACAAAAATTTAATGCAAAATGTTAGAAAGAGTCAACAATGTTGAAAGAGATTCACAAAGTCGCAAGTGTAACAAGTAGACCAATAGCAATATGGGTGGCACACGGAAACGCACACACGGATAGATAAATGGGGTCGTGCAACCAAGGATGAGCACAAAATGTGGAATCCACGGAAAATGCTCATGTTGCACAACTCAAGAGAGACGCTAGCACGATTGCTCAATAGGCGGATACGACACTTGTGCACAACCTATAGGAGACAAAAATGCAACGACTTCTATCCCAAGTATGCTATGTATATGATGTTCCGGTGGTATGATCCAAGATGATCGGATATGAAAATCTTACGCAATGTGGTATGATGCTATGGCACTTGCTTACAAACTCTTTGTTCACTCTTTTTCTTTGCTTAAAATCTTATTCTTTTTTTTATGGCCACAATGCGAAATGCACAAACCAAGATAGCAATTGGGTATATACGGGAACAATCTTGTGACACAAGGGATGATATGATACCAATATGATATGGTATGTATGCAATGTATGGTGCAGATCACTAATGTGCACAAGTAACGTTGCCGATAATACTCAAATGGCTAGTCTCGATAGGAAAGTGGCGCAAATGGGCTAGGGGTTATCAATGCAATTGCAAGGGAATATACAATGGAGGGATACAACGATACCAAGATGATATGGAGGTTACCGTCCATGTTGATGATGAGTGGCGGTGATCTTGATGGAGATACCAAGATGATGGAGAATCGTCCCTAAGTAGCCGAAACACCTTAGGAAACGGAAAAACCGTGAACTCAAAATCTCAAATGTCAAATGGTGGTAGCGGGAATGTGGTGGTGGTGTTGCGGAAGCTCAATGGGATTGCGGAAATGCAATGATGGGTTTTGCGAGTAGGCAATGCGGAAGTGGAGGGTAAGGTTGGCTATACACGGTGTCGGAGTTGGAAGCATGGTCCCTAAGTAGCCGAAACACCTTAGGAGACACAACTCACACCACAAACAAAATTGGGTTAAGTTGGGGTGGTGGAAGTGTATGGTGGACAAGCCTATGTGGGAGTTATGGTGGTGGTGGTGGTGGTTGATGAAGAAGCAATCGTCCCTAAGTATCCTAAACACCTTAGGAGACTCGAATCACTACTCAAGCAACCACAAACGCTATAAGGAACAAAATTGGTTAGGTTGCGGAAGTCGGTGGTGGTTATGCGGAGGTTGTGGTGGAAGCCCTAGGCAAAGATGGCAAAGTTCCAAACATTTGATGGAGTCAAATGGTTATGGTAGTATTTTTGTTGGAAGGGTATGTCAAGAGCTTTTCAACGAGCTAAAGAACGCGAAAATCAGACTCCGGATGAATTAGTTATGGACAAAACGGTGAAACGGGGATGGCTGAGATGTCACGGGGCGGATATCCGGGGGCGGGGGCCGGATATCCGGGGGTCAGTGTCCAGAACCGTGCAAATTTGGCGCTCCAGGAGCCGGATGTCCGGCTTGGGACCCGGATGTCCGGACCGACGAATCCACGTCTCGTTTGGGGCGGAAATTTTCGAATTGGGGGAAAAAATGGATGATTCCAAGGGCAAAAATGTAGAGATTTCGTGGATGGAAAGTGAGGAAAAGTGGGGATATGCTAGATCCACTTGAAACCAAGCAAATTCATGGATCAAATCAAACAAAACTTTGTCAAACCAACAAATCACAAAAAAAATTGAGCTATTTTTGGTGGGGATTTTCGAATTTATGACGAAATCAACAAAATTAGGCTAGAAAACACAACAGGGAGGCTCCGAAATTGTGATCAACGTGGCTCATGATACCAAGATGATGTAGGGTGGAACCCTAGATGGCCGATCTTTCACGAAAGCAGCGAATCCCGCGAAGAACTGAAAGTGCAACTATCCCTAGGTGGTTTTGGTAATTCCTAACAATATATAGCTCATTGAGCTAATGCTATTTCAAGATTAATATTTCAGGAAAGCTCAATGATTCGCATGGCATGGATGAGAAAAGTGGACCCCTCGAAATGCTAAGGACAAAGGATTGACTCAACCTCAAAGCTCAAGACTCTACATTTTCCATTTTAGTGATCCAAGATCACATTGAGTCTATAGGAAAAGCCAATACTATCAAGGAGGGATGAGGTGTTGCTTAATGAGGTTCTTGCTCAAAATGCTTAGTGATATGCTCCAAAACCCTCAACTACTTTCTCACATCCACATATGACCTAAACCAAAAGTCAAACTCGGCCCCACCGATTCTTCCTATCCAGCGCCACCGAGTTTCAAATGTCATAGCCACTGCCACAAACCCTAGGCAAATCAGTCTCACCGATAGGGATATCGGTCTCACCGAGATGGGGTTGTAATCTCTCTGTTTCCCTTCGTAACATTTCGGTCTCACCGAGATGAGCGATCGGTCCCACCGAGATTGCAATGTAAACTCTCTGTTTTCCCTTCATAACGTTTCGGTCTCACTGAAATGAGCGATCGGTCCCACCGAGTTTACCTGACCAACTCTCTGGTTAGCTTATTACCAAAATCGGTCTCACCGAGTTTGTGTAATGGGTCTCACCGATATTATGTTATTCCCTAACCCTAATCATATTGGTCTTACCGAGTTGCATGTCGGTCCCACCAAAAACCCTAACGGTCACTAGCTTTGCTGAATCGGTCCGACCGAGTTTAACCATTCGGTCCCACCGAGTTTGGGAAGTTATGTGTAACGGTTAGATTTTGTGTGGAGGCTATATATACCCCTCCACCACCTCTTCATTCGTGGAGAGAGCCATCAGAACGAACCTACACTTCCAACTTACTTTTTCTGAGAGAGAACCACCTACACTTGTGTTGAGACCAAGATATTCCATTCCTACCATATGAATCTTGATCTCTAGCCTTCCCCAAGTTGCTTTCCACTGAAATCTTCTTTCCACCAAATCCAAATCCTGTGAGAGAGAGTTGAGTGTTGGGGAGACTATCATTTGAAGCACAAGAGCAAGGAGTTCATCATCAACACACCATTTCTTACTTCTTGGAGAGTGGTGTCTCCTAGACTGGCTAGGTGTCACTTGAGAGCCTCCGACAAGATTGTGGAGTTGAACCAAGGAGTTTGTAAGGGCAAGGAGATCGCCTACTTCATGAAGATCTACAGCTAGTGAGGCAAGTCCTTCGTGGGCGATGGCCATGGTGGGATAGATAAGGTTGCTTCTTCGTGGACCCTTGTGGGTGGAGCCCTCCGTGGACTCGTGCAACTGTTACCCTTCGTGGGTTGAAGTCTCCATCAACGTGGATGTACGATAGCACCACCTATCGGAACCACGACAAAAACATCCGTGTCTCCAATTGCGTTTGAATCCTCCAAACCCTTCCCTTTACATTCTTGCATGTTGCATGTTTTACTTTCCGCTGCTCATATACTCTTTGCATGCTTGCTTGAATTGTGTTAAGATTGCTTGACTTGTCCAAAGTTGCTAAAATCGGCCAAGAACTAAAATTGGGAAAAGGCTAGATTTTTATTTGGTCAAGTAAGTCTAATCACCCCCCTCTAGACGTACTTTCGATCCTACAAGTGGTATCAGAGCTTTGGTCTCCATTTGCTTTGATTTCCATAGCTTTTGGTGGTCATAGCCTTGGTTTCACAACCTAGGAGAGTATGGCGTCTAGCGAGGGAAATTACCACCGTAGAGGTCCTTACTTTGATGGTACTAATTTTGCTAGTTGGAAGCATAAGATGAAAATGCATATTCTTGGACATAACCCCGCCATTTGGGCTATTGTGTGTATTGGCTTGCGAGGCGAATTCTTTGATGGGAGAGAACCGAACCGTGAAGCTACCGCGGAAGAGTTGAAGATGCTACAATACAATGCTCAAGCTTGTGATATCCTCTTCAACGGATTGTGCCCCGAAGAATTCAACAAAATCAGCCGTCTTGAGAATGCAAAGGAAATTTGGGATACTTTGATTGATATGCACAAAGGTACCGACTCCGTCAAGGAATCCAAGTTGGATGTGCTTCAAAGTCAACTTGACAAGTTCAAAATGAAGGATGGTGAAGGTGTCGCTGAAATGTACTCTAGGCTTGCTCTTATCACAAATGAGATTGCCGGATTAGGAAGTGAAGAGATGACCAACAAATTCATCATCAAGAAGATCCTAAGAGCCTTGGATGGAAAATATGATACCGTATGCACATTGATCCAAATGATGCCAAATTACAAAGATCTCAAGCCAACGGAAGTCATTGGAAGAATTGTTGCTCATGAGATGTCACTCAAGGATAAGGAGGAGCTCCATAACAAGTCAGTGGTGCTTACAAAGCCTCATGTGAAGCTCCCACGTCATCAAGTGAGAAACAAACCTTCAATGAAGAATTGAGCCTAATGGTGAAGAACTTCAACAAGTTCTACAAGAGTAGAAGCAAAGAGAGAAGTTCCAAGTCAAGGTCCTATAATTACAAAAGATCTTCTAGTCGAGAGCGAAACTGCTACAATTGTGGAAGACCTGGACACTACTCCAATGAATGTACGGCCCCCTACAAGAGAAGAGAAGATTCTCCCAAAAGAAGAAGTAGAAGAGAAGAATCACCATCGAGGGAGAGAAGGAGTAGGTATGATCGTTATGAACGAAGACCCTCTTGGAGAAGTAAGGATTCGGAAAGGAAGGACAAGTCATCAAGGAGCTACACAAAACGAAGACATCAAGCTCATGTTGGTGAGTGGGTATCCGGCTCCGACTCCGACAATCACTCTGAGAGAAGCTATCACTCCGACTCTGAATATACTCAAGATGAAGGTGTTGCCGGTCTAGCACTTGTGTCAACCAACTCCTACGACATATTTGATTCACCAAATGAAGGAATTGGAAGATGCTTCATGGCCAAAGGTCCAAAGGTATCACACCCCGAGTATGTTGATTTCAATTGTGATGAAGATGACTTGTTAGGTGATGATGATTTACTTGTTGACAACTCTAGTGATGAATACTATGATGAAACATCAATTAATCATGCTAATCAAGATAAAACGAATGACAATGATAAGGAGAAGATTGAGTCTCTAACTAAAGAACTAAACACTCTTAAGTTAGCTCATGAAACTATCTTAGGAGAAATTACGTTTTCAGAAGCTCAATCTTGAGCAAGAGCATGAGTTCTGAAAGGCAATCAATGATGATCTTCGCAAGAAAAGTTCTTCTTACATTGCCAAGCGTTTACTATTATCCACTTACATGCCTCAAGTAAAGTCTAGTAACAAGAACAAGAAAGATTCTTCCTCTAGTAGTAACAATAATCATGCTAAATCCAATATTGTTGCTTCTAGTAGTTCTCTTGATTCCACTAATGATTCTCTTAGCCAAGTTACACTTGAGCAAGAAAATAGCTTATTGAAGGGAATCATAGAGAAAGGTGTTTACAAGAGCCTTGCCGGGACTAAGCAATTCGAGGAAATTGTACGCAAGCAAGGAAGGCACCGGAAGAATCAAGGTATTGGTTTTGAACGAAAGTTCAATGCCAATGGAGTTGAGTGGGAAGAAGATCGATATACCAAGACGAAGTTTGTTCCTCAACAAGAGAAGTATGGTCCTACTTCTTTCAAAGGGACACAAGCTCAAGATGATCTTCCACCACAAGACCACAAGGAAAAAGGGAAGGACAAGCTTCAAGAGGAAATTGATGCATTTGAAGAAGCTCCTAAGGCCTTGGTCAAGTGGGTTCCCAAGACTACATCAAGTTCCACTTCATCAAGTACAACTACAACTCCGAGGATTCCCATCAAGATGGTGTGGATCCCGAAGAAGAAGAACTAGAGAGTTCTTGAGGGTGACTCCGCCAACATACTTCACTCTTATCATTTTGGCAACAACAAGTGCAATCAACTTCCACATCTTGCACTAGTTCAAGAAGTCACGAACCCTCTTGTTGGTAAGACAAGGGACAAGGTAACCTAATGCTCTCATAGACATCATCTTGTGTGTGCATCACTCTATGTATATGGATATCCTCGTTTGTTCCTTGTGGTACTAACCCGTGTAGGTATTGAAAGTGCAACTCACTTCAAAGGATAGCTCCGAATGATCTACATCAACTTAGAGCATCCACAGCTTCAACACCTACATGAAGTCATCATCGACAAAACCCAAGGTTAGTTCATCCCTCTTAGGGGGGATCTCACATCTAGGGGGAACTTTACTCTAAGAATTGAGCTAAAGCAACTCTAATGGTGTGAACACAACAACGCTTTATGTAAAAGTGGTAACCCCACTTGTGCTTAAACGATGAGTATGACCTATGATCAAATGTTCTCATTTGACTCCTAAGTCAATATACTCATATATAGATGACCTAGTCATCGCCAATTGCTTGATAGATGCTAGAATTGTTTGTGCATGCTTTGCCACATATTTCATTTATCATTTTATTGCGTGAGCATGTTGGTTGCATAATTTACTCATTCGAGGACATCCACTTGTTGTTTTGATTGGTTGGTTTCTTTTTCTCTTGCCAAGTGGATGGACAAGAATGCCTAAGAACCTTCTCTAGCTATCTATGCTCTTCTCGTCTCAAACTCTATTCCTGCTGCATCACAAAGTTTGATCAAGTCAGATTCGAACCACTCTGTGTGAGGAGCACTCGGAGTCCCCGATTCGTCATAGACTTAAACTTCCAAAACTTCTTTGTGCATTTTGGTCTGACCGATTCATCCATTTCGGTCATACCGAGATCACTAAGTTGATCTAGGTTTTAATCTCGGTGCAATTGATTTGAACTTTTCGGTCACATCGAGTTGCAGTAACTGCTTGCAGTTATGCATCTTGGTGCCACCGAGTTGTTCCACTCGGTCACACCGACAAGGTCAGGCTATATATACCTTTGGAAAACTTTCCGAACCTCTTCGCACGCGCTCAGCCTGCTCTGCCTCCCTGGGTCTCTGGATCGTCCTCCTCGTCGCCAGCCGCCTCCAGTCGCTGGTCTCTGCCGCCGTCAACGGGATCATCTCCGCCGTTGCCGCCGTACCGAGTCCATCGCCGATCTAGGGTATGGACTTGATCTTTGTGCTGTTCTCACTCCGATTCCCTAGCACATTGTTTTGCCATGTATCTTGCCATGATTGAGATCACTTTATCCAATGAAAACACTCCGTAGTTTAGAAGAGGGTTGAAAATTTAGGGTTAGGTTTTGGCCGAAACCATCTCGGACCGACCGAGTTGTTGAAATTGGTTCCACCAATTTGGCTCAGGCCATTGCACATGTGATTCTCGGTCTGACCGAGAATTGCAAATCGGTGTGACCAAGTTCGAGTCTTTGTGAAACCCTAGCAGTCTCGGTGCCACCGAACTGTGACTCGGTCTGACCGAGTTCACTAGTTTAGGTTCCAATAGCTGCTTCGGTATCACCGAGATTTCAAATCGGTAGACCCGAAATGCTCTCTGTGGAAAACTAAAACTATGTTTTTGATTCATTCTTTTGCAAAAACCTTTGCACTTTGTGATGCTCATCCACTCTACCTCATCTATAATCTATTCACAGGGTCTGCTGTCAGTGTTAGCATCATGTCAGATCAGAGTGACAGTCAGAACAAATCTGAGGAGGAGATTCAGATGAGTGAGAGCACTAGTCCCTCCAGTAGCTCAGATGATGGAAGCAGGAGCACACCCAGTAACTTGCCCAAGGCAGCCACCAGGACCAGAAAGAAGAAAACCTCAGATTCAGAGGATGAGGACTATGTGGCTGCTGAGGAAGAGGCCACCTCAAAGAGGAAAGTCCTGAAAAAGGAATATGGCACAACTGCTGCCACTAAGCCAGGGATGAAGCAAAAGGTTCCTGCCAAGAGAGCTCCCATGTCAAAAGCCAGAACATCCACTCAAGAGACTTTGGGATCTACACCCAAAGAGCAGGTTGTGGCAGAAAAGAAAAGGAAAGAGAGGGTCAAGAAGATCACTGCCAGAGTGCTTGGGAGATCTTCAATAATGAAAGACTCTGAAGAAGAGGAAGAGGAAGAGGAAGAGGATGCAGCACCAGCACCCAAAGCTCAAAAGCTTATGGGAGATGCTATAAGGGCAGGGGCTGTTCCATCTAAGCCTAAGACTGCTCCTAAGACTGCTGCTCCAGCTCCAAAGCCAAAACTAAAGAGGAGCACCAGGAATATCCCTGTTGAGGAGAAGAACAAGGCCCAAGTGCCTGAAGCTGCAATGGAAGAAGAAGATGATGAGTCACATGTCTTGAGGAAGTTGAAGCCAAAAATTCCAGATCACAATGATGCTCATCCAGTAGCTGAGAACATGAAGATAAGGAAGGATTCAGGATTGAGGCTATGGAGGGAGTCAGATCCATATGCCACCAGAAGAAGAACTGTTGTGGACTACAGGTTCCATACCAAGGAACATCAGGACTTCTATGAGACAGTGTTGCTTGACAAGAAGCCAATAGTGTGTGACAGAGATGGGTGGATTGGAAATTCATTGAGGAAAATGAGGATCAGTTCCCTAGTGTATATGACAGCTTCAAGGCATGTGGAGTCGATGAGTTTGTGGCTCAAAATCTCACAAAATGGAATGATGAGCTCATCATGCAGTTCTACTCCACATCTCACTTCTACCCAGATGGAAGGATTGTCTGGATGTCTGAAGGCACTAGGTACCAGTCAACAGTTGCAGAATGGGCTCAGTTGATCAATGCCCCAGAAGAACAAGAAGATGACTTGGATGTCTATGCCAAGAAGAAGAACGATCACAACACCATGCCACACATGTACAAAGAGATCCCAGATGCTGCTCTTGAGACACACAAGTTTGGATCAGTACATTACCTTCTGCCAGGCTTGCCAACAATCAACTGGATCCTCAGGCACACTCTTTTGCCAAAGTCAGGTGATCACAAGATGATCAGAGGTCACTCCATCAACTTGCTGCACATTTTTGATGTTCCACAGAAGTTCAAGGTCATGAGCCTAATTGTGGAAACCATAAAGAGGATAGCTGTAGATCAGAAGAGGAGTTGTGGGTATGCCCCACAGATCCAGGAGCTGATCAACTCCAAGATGGGCACTGGCACATATCTGCTGGACAAGGAGCACCTGCCCATCTACCCAGACTTTGAGGACAACACACTGGTGATGGATGAAAATGAACCATCTTCTATGCATGCACAAGCCAAGAAGGAGAAGGCAAGGGTTAAAAAGGCTGCAAAGATACCAACCACTGAAGAGGCATCTCAGTATCTTCTGAAGAGCAAGCAAGATCAGCTTGGATACTTGATTGCCTCCACTCTAAGGATTGAGAAGGGATTGGCTACCCTGACTCAAAACCAGGAGAGCTTGGAGAGGATCGTGAAGCAGAAGTTCTATGACTTAGATGTGAAGGTCACTGAGATCCAGTCAGTCGTTCAGCAACTTCAGGATGAAGTGCAGGAGAAGAAGGGCAAGACAACCATTGATGCTTTTGCTAGAGTGCCCAGAGGTCAGAGGTCTGCTGCAGTACCTATCACAGACACCAGAGGAACTTCATCTGCACCAGCTATAGCTTCAGTGCCACCAGCTCCATCTACATCAACTGACGCCTTCGTCCTTGGAGTTCTGTCTACACCACCACCTGAAGACCAAGCCTGAGAGTCGATTTAGCACTATCCATTTTTTATGAACTTTTTGGTAACTTGTTGCCAAAGGGGGAGAGAATGTATAGATCATAGGCTTTGAGAGAGAGTGTTGCTTTTGTTCTCTCTTGCGTTTCTCCTTGGTGGTTGAACTTTATTATTTGCTTGGTTGAGATAATTTATACTTTGTGCTTGCTTAGATGATCATGTGTTTGATCATATGCTACCTTAATGCTTGTTGGATGACATTATCCTTTTATATGATCACTCACTTTGCTTGGTGATGACTGCATGTATTTTAATTATAGTAAATATGCCCGTGCGTTGCAACGGGAGACAAAAAATTATAGCTAATCAAATAAGTATGACTAAATATCTTGATATATGAGCGTACTCTATTTTTAACACAGTGGCTCACCATGTTGTCATTTATTCTTTCCCACCCTAACCGATGATGGTCGTTATGTCTACGTGATCACAATGCATTCGACACGGTAAATCCCAAGGCTATGAGTTTGCCAGTGCATGTCACACTTTTAATTATGTTGCACAAGGGAACGTTTAAAACTTTAAAAGCAAATCTCACTAAGCACGAACTACTCCCAACGCCAAGACATATAACGACTTTTGAAAAACTAATCAAATCCTAGACATAAATCAGTGAACAGTTTTTCAAATCGACAAACATTTTTTTGTAAAAAATTTGATTTTCTCGAAAAAATCATGAACATTAGTTTTGTTTACAATCTTTTTAAATGTATGAACCAGTTTCGAATTCATTAATTTTTTTGTCTCAACAAACATTTTTTGAATCGATGAACTTTTTTAAAAAAATTGGGGAACAAATTTAAAAAACAAATATTTATTTTTATTTTTTTGAACATATTCTAAAATGTCATGGACATTTTTTTTCAGATTCCCGAATATGTTTTGAATACACGATCATTTTTTCAAAATCATGAACATGATTTTATTTCACGACCATTTTTTCCACGTTGTGATTTTTTTTATAATTTTGCGAACAATTTTACAAAACCACCAACATTTTTGAATCTGTAATTTTTTTATGATTTTCTAAACAATTTTGTATTCACATATTTTTAGATTTCTCAAACATTCTTTTAAACTCGCAACTTTTAGAATATTAAAATCCCCAAGTAATTTAAAGAATAAAGAAAAAAGAAAAAAGAATGAGAAAAAAACAAAAATGAAAAATGAAAAAAAACTAGGGGAGTGAAGCCCCGCACATGGGCCGACCGATGAACACATACATGGATACAACATGCGTGAGAAAAGAAAGCTAAAAAACTTGTGGACACTGGGGATCGAACCCGAGGTCTGGTTGCTAGAGGAGGGATAGGCCGACCGCTCTGCTGCTCTTCATTCTATGACTATTGCACGCCGCGTCCCTATAAAGCAAGGAAGGAGGCGGTGATTTTTATCCGAAAAGTTCAATCGTTTTTCCAATTACCGGTGGCATTGGTGGGTAATTTTTACCAACTCGAAGGGTAATTTTATTGATGGACGACCAGAAGCGATAGCCGCTTTATTAGTAGGTAAATATTATCATTTTGAGCACTCCACCAAGATGTATGTGACATGGAAGAGTAACCCATGATCCTAACTCTTTGTGCATTTTCAGTCCAAAGCAAATCTTAAACTATGCACAAATTTAGGGGGATCTCTTGCTTTTCACATACTTCTCAAAGCGACAATGTTTTTCACTCTTATTATCATTTGTCGAAGCTTTGATCTATATGTTGTCATCAATTACCAAAAAGGGGAGATTGAAAGTGCAACTATCCAAGGTTGTTAGAATCGCGATTCTGTTATACGATTCTACGACTTTACGATCCAAACTAACCCCTATGATTCTACGATTTTAGTTCTTAGAATCTACGTTTCTACCATCCTGGTAGTGGAGATTCTAAGATTTGCGATCCTACCATCAAAGCTCCGATCCGATTCAAAATCGCGATTCTGACAACCTTGCAACTATCCCTAGGTGGTTTTGGTAATTCCTAACAACATATAGCTCATTGAGCTAATGCTATTTCAAGATTAATATCTCGGGAAAGCTCAATGATTGGCATGGCATGGATGAGAAAAGTGGACCCCTCAAAATGCTAAGGACAAAGGATTGGCTCAAGCTCAAAGCTCAAGACTCTACATTTTCCATTTTAGTGATCCAAGATCACATTGAGTCTATAGGAAAAGCCAATACTATCAAGGAGGGATGAGGTGTTGCTTAATGAGGTTCTTGCTCAAAATGCTTAGTGATATGCTCCAAAACCCTCAACTACTTTCTCACATCCACATATGACCTAAACCAAAAGTCAAACTCGGCCCCACCGATTCTTCCTATCCGGCGCCACTGAGTTTCAAATGTCATAGCCACTGCCACAAACCCTAGGCAAATCGGTCTCACCAAGATGGGGTTTTAATCTCTCTGTTTCCCTTCGTAACATTTCGGTCTCACCGAGATGAGCGATCGGTCCCACCGAGATTGCAATGTAAACTCTCTGTTTTCCCTTCATAACGTTTCGGTCTCACTGAAATGAGCGATCGGTCCCACCGAGTTTACCTGACCAACTCTCTGGTTAGCTTATTACCAAAATCGGTCTCACCGAGTTTGTGTAATGGGTCTCACCGATATTATGTTATTCCCTAACCCTAATCATATTGGTCTTACCGAGTTGCATGTCGGTCCCACCAAAAACCCTAACGGTCACTAGCTTTGCTGAATCGGTCCGACCGAGTTTAACCATTCAGTCCCACCGAGTTTGGGAAGTTATGTGTAACGGTTAGATTGTGTGTGGAGGCTATATATACCCCTCCACCACCTCTTCATTCATGGAGAGAGCCATCAGAACGAACCTACACTTCCAACTTACTTTTTCTGAGAGAAAACCACCTACACTTGTGTTGAGACCAAGATATTCCATTCCTACCATATGAATCTTGATATCTAGCCTTCCCCAAGTTGCTTTCCACTCAAATCTTCTTTCCACCAAATCCAAACCCTATGAGAGAGAGTTGAGTGTTGGGGAGACTATCATTTGAAGCACAAGAGCAAGGAGTTCATCATCAACACACCATTTCTTACTTCTTGGAGAGTGGTGTCTCCTAGATTGGCTAGGTGTCACTTGGGAGCCTCCGACAAGATTGTGGAGTTGAACCAAGGAGTTTGTAAGGGCAAGGAGATCGCCTACTTCGTGAAGATCTACTGCTAGTGAGGCAAGTCCTTCGTGGGCGATGGCCATGGTGGGATAGACAAGGTTGCTTTTTCGTGGACCCTTCGTGGGTGGAGCCCTCCGTGGACTCGCGCAACCGTTACCCTTCGTGGGTTGAAGTCTCCATCAACATGGATGTACAATAGCACCACCTATCAGAACCATGACAAAAACATCCGTGTCTCCAATTGCGTTTGAATCCTCCAAACCCTTCCCTTTACATTCTTGCAAGTTGCATGCTTTACTTTCTGTTGCTCATATACTCTTTCCATGCTTGCTTGAATTGTGTTAAGATTGCTTGACTTGTCCAAAGTTGCTAAAATCCGCCAAGAACTAAAATTGGGGAAAGGCTAGATTTTTATTTGGTCAAGTAAGTCTAATCACCCCCCCCCTCTAGACATACTTTCGATCCTACAAGAACACGAGGGAAATCACGAGGGGAAACACAAGGGGAAATACGAGAGAATCACTCAAACCAACAAGATTAAGTCACACATGTGCTAGATCCTCGAAATACAAGAGGAGATACAAGATCCAAAGTCAACAAGGGATGATACAAATGGTAACCGGTCTTCTCCGTGAGGAGGTCTTGAATCCACAAGGGGATCTTCCCGTAAAGGGGTCTTGAATCCAAGGTGGATCTTCTCCGAAGAGGGGTCGTGGTCTCTCTCAAGGAGTAGATCCGATATGGATGAGCGAAGCTCTATCTCTCAAATGAGCTATCACAACGCTAACCCTAACTAGGAGGAGGTGGGGAGTATATATAGGCCTTAGCCACGAAGGGGTAAGTGGGAGAGGATACATGGGCCCTTGGCCCGTTCTCTGCGCACAGGCAGGGGCCGGATGTCCGGGGCTTCGGGACGGGCCGGATGTCTAGGGCAAGGGGCCGGATGTCCGGGCTAGCCTGGGTCTTCCAGATGCATTCGGTGATGGAGGGGCCGGATTTCCGAGCGAAGGCGGACGGATGTCCGGGGCTTCGGGAGGAGCCGGATGTCCGGGTGTCCGGGATGCACTGGGCCTTTGCGGTGCTCTCTCGATGGCCGATGCCGGATTTCCAGGGGTCAGGCCGGATGTCCGGGCTGGGCCGGATGTCCGGGCTAGGGCCGGATGTCCGGCCGCTGTAGTAGCTGGCCCTTCTTCCTTCTCCTTCCTTCACTTCCGTGCATGCTTGGCCTTGGTCCTTGGGCTCTCCATGGTCTCCTCGGGTGTACCTGAGTATGCACAAGGTTCGCGCTTGAAGTAGCATCCATGTCTTACATGCGGAAAAGGAAGATTCGAAAATGAGCGAGTTCACCTTAGGTCCAAAGGCGTATGCTTGAGTGTACATGGGGATGATCGTAGGTTTCTCCGCATCAATAGACATAGGAACCACATCACACTCCAAAGTGTCTTCATATGGTCCAATCTTGAAGGAGACTTGAACGGTGTGCTCCACTTGAATGGTGCTAGAGTTGCTAAGCCATTGGACCTTGTAGGGGTGAGGGTTCTTTATCTTGACCAATTTTTTCTTGGAGCATAGTTCTTCACTACCCAAATTGTGGCAACTTCCTCCATCGATGATGACCTTCACGGAGCTTCCATTGATGCTCGCCTCGGTGTGGAAGATATGGCATCTTTGGTCTTCATCTTTTTGTTGTTGAAGTGTCCAAACCTTGGAGACAATGAGAGCGGGGCTCGAATCATTGTCACAAAATACTTGGTCATCTTCATCCTCATTCATGCGCCAGTGCATGGGCATGTGTTCAAAGCGCGTCCATTTCTTCCTCACTCATTGAGTCATAGGTCCCGTCGTTGTTGAGGATCATGGTGCGATGATTGGTACACTAGTGTATGCACCGATGAAAAATTACTTGAAGGATCTTATTCAGTCCATAGGTAGGTATAGTGGACTCTCAAGACATGAAACCGGGTTCAAGGTTTTTGGATGCACAGGTAGTATATCTACTTGGTGTGGATTTCTGGCTAGCAAAGATATTGGGCAAGCACCACATGTTAGAGGATCTATGGCAATATAACTTCTATGTGAATATAAGAAAACATAATTCATTGCATTGTCTTGCTTGTCCAACGTCAACAATTTCACATAGAATACTTAATGGGGGCTCACAATCATAAAAGGTGTCTAAGATAGTGTATTTGTATGTGAATCTTCTCTTCCTTATTAATTTTTTCATGAATTGCATCATTGACCAATGATATTTTTCACTATTTTCATTGCTACGTTTGAAACACAAAAGTAAAGAAGCAAAAACTCTACTCTTTATTATATAAGTCTCAACTCGATTACATATACAAATAGATCAAGAAACTAGCACTCAAAAATAGATCATACTAAACTTTTATTCAACTAAATCACGGAATAACTAAAGATCAAACTAAAAATAGGTAAAGACAATAAAAGTGATTGTGAGATGATACCGCGGCACCTCCCCCAAGCTTGGCACAAGCCAAGGGGAGTGCCCATACCCGTGTACTCAAGTTTCTTTCTTCGGCGATGATGGTGCTGATGAGGTGGTGGGCTTGTCCTTTAGTTTCAGCTTGATAACACAGTTTTCTTCCTTCAACTTGCTAATTTCTTGATCAAGCTCCACTATCTTCTCACACAATGCATTCTTGTTTTCCTGTAGAAGACGAAAAGGGATAAATTGGATCTTAGATTTGTTTACTATGTTTGGAAGACTCGACTTCTTGAACACCACATGCATATCTCCCGGTTGAGGTAGAAGGGTGTCGTCTTCATCCAAGCTCGCGTCTTCTGTTCCCTTCAAGTTGACATCTTGCTCCTCCTCCGTGGAGCATCCATAGGGATCTATATCCCCATAGATCCTTGGATTTGCAACATAGTGTGATACGAAGCTCTCTCCATTTGAGTCTTGAGACGACATACTTTTGGATCTGTCGGAAAAATAGCACGAAGCAAGAATAGAGGATATCTCTGCGGTGCGTTGGTCAAGACGTCCGGGAGTATATATAAAGATTTTTTATCTTGCAAAACATGTATTCCACAAGAAAACAGAGTCGGGAAGACTTACGAGGGGCTCACGAGTCACTAGGGTGCGCCTAGGGGGCGCCCTGGTGCCTCGTGTGCACCTCGTGGGTCCCCTCGGTTGTTTCTTATTTTTGTATTTTTCTAATGTTTCAAAACTGACAGAAAGTATTTTTATGGACTAGTCGGTTCACTTGCCGTATCACGTACCTCTTCCTTTTCAGGGTTTTGGAGTGTTCTGGAAGGTCTCTCTTATGTATTCCTCCGGTGTCATAATTTGAATAATGTTAGTTTGAACATTAATAGGCGTACCTGAGATATAATGCTTATTTCCTTGTCCATTGACAACCCTCAAATTAGTGCGTTCTGAGTTGTTGATCTTAATAGCTCCAGAGCGATAAACTTCCTCGAAGATGTATGGTCCTTCCCACTTAGAGAGAAGTTTTCCTTCAAAAAATCTAAAGCGAGAATTGTACAATAGAACATACTCACCCACTTTGAATTCCCATTTTGGAATTATTTTCTCATACCATCTTTTAACATTTTCTATAAAAAATTTGGCATTTTCATGAGCTTGGGTTCTCCATTCATCTAGCGAGCTAATATCAAATAACCTCTTCTCACCGGGAAGTTTGAAATCATAATTGAGTTCTTTAATTGCCCAATATGCTTTATGTTCTAACTCAAGGGTAAATGACATGCTTCTCCATAGACCATTTTATAAGGAGACATACCCATAGGATTTTTATAAGCAGTTCTATAAGCCCATAATGTATCGTCAAGTTTCTTAGACCAAGTCTTTCTAGATCTATCGATGATCTTTTGCAAAATTAACTTTATTTCTCTATTTCTCAATTCAACTTGACCACTACATTGAGGTGATAGGGAGATGCAATTCTATGGTTGACATCATATTTAGAAAGCAGTTTATGGAATGCGCCATGAATAAAATGTGAACAACCATTAGTCATTAAATATCTAGGGACTCCAAACCTAGGGAAACTAACTTCTTTAGGCATTTTAATAGAAGTGTTATGATCAGTACTACTAGTTGGAATAGCTTCTACCAACTTAGTAACGTAATCAACAAGGACTAAAATATGCGTACACCCATTAGAGGAAGGAAAAGGTCCCATACAATCAAATCCCCAAACATCAAATGGTTCAATAACAAGTGAATAATTCATAGGCAATCCCTGACGTATACCAATATTACCAATTCTTTGACATTCATCACAAGATAAAACAAACTTACAAGCATCCTTGAAAATAGTAGGCCCATAAAAACCATATTGTAGTACCTGATGTGCAGTTCTGTCTTCCGCATGGTGTCCTCCGTAAGTCTCAGAGTGACACTTTCCTAGGATTTGTTCCTGTTCATGCTTAGGTATACAATGTCTAATAATACTATCTACTCCTTTATAAAGATGTGGGTCATCCCAAAAGTAATGTCTTAAATCAAAGACAAGCTTTTTCTTTTGTTGGTATGTGAAACTAGGTGGTACAAATTTAGCAACAATATAATTAGCATAGTCTGCATACCAAGGAGTATTATGAGAAGCATTTATGACAACTAGTTGCTCATCAGGGAAACTATCACCAATAGGTAGTGGGTCATCAAGAATATTTTCCAACCTAGACAAGTTATCAGCTACGGGATTCTCAGCTCCGTTCCTATCATTAATATGCAAGTCAAATTCGTGTAGTTGTAGAGCCCACCTAATTAGTCTAGGTTTAGCATCTTTCTTTTCCATAAGGTATTTAATAGCAGCATGATCAGTGAGAACAATTACATTAGAATCAACTATGTAAGATCTGAATTTATCACATGCAAACACAACTGCTAGAAATTCTTTCACAGTAGTAGCATAATTTGTTTGAGCACTGTCTAGAATTTTACTAGCATAATGGATTGCATTTAATTTCTTATCAACTCTTTGTCCTAGAACAACACAAACATCATAATCACTAGCATCACACATAATTTCAAAAGGCAGGTTCCAATCAGGTGGTTGAACAATAGGTGCAGAGGTTTAGGTTTTCTTAAGTGTTTCAAAGGCTTCTACACAATCATCATAAAAAACAAATGGAACATCTTTTTGCAAGAGATTATTAAGAGGCCTAGAAATTTTAGAGAAGTCTTTAATAAACCTCATATAGAAACCAACATGACCAAGGCAACTTCTTATACCTTTAAGATCTTTAGGACATGGCAATTTCTCAATTGCATCAACTTTAGCCTAACCTACTTCAATATCTCATTTAGAAATTGTATGCCCCAAGACAATACCTTCATTCACCATAAAGTGGCACTTCTCCTAATTTAAGACAAGATTAGTTTGTTCACATCTCTGCAGAAATCCATCAAGGTTGCTTAAGCAATCATCAAAAGAAGTTCCCTAAACGGAAAAATCATCCATGAAAACCTCAACAATCTTTTCACAAAAATCAGAGAATATAATAGTCATACATCTTTGAAAAGTAGCAGGTGCATTGCATAAACCAAAAGGCATAAGTCTATAAGCATAAGTTCCAAAAGGACAAGTAAAGGTGATTTTCTCTTGGTCGAATTGTGATACAGGTATCTGAGAGAAACCAAAATATCCATCAAGAAAGCAAAAGTGTGTACGCTTAGACAATATTTCTAACATTTGATCAATAAAAGGTAAGGGGTAATGATCTTTTTTAGTGGGTTTGTTTAGTTTTCTAAAATCAATTACAATTCTATAACCAGTTACAACTCTTTGTGGAATGAGTTCATTTTTATTATTGGGAACAACGATAATACCCTCTTTCTTAGGGACACAATGAAAGAGACTTACCCATCTACTATCAACTATGGGATAGATTATACCTGCTTCCAGAAGCTTTAATATTTCAGTTTGAACAACGATTATGCCATCTTCGGCCTTCATCCACGGCGACGGTGACAAGATGGTTGAGCATGGGATTTTCCATTCAGCCACGGCGGCATTTTGTGATGACTTGAGTGACTTGCGCCACGGTATTGAGAGTGAGAGAGAGATAGAGTTCACCACTAGCCCCATATATGATGAGTTTCCCCAATTCCCATGTGAGGAGAGCCATAACCCCCACCACTTAAGTGATATGAGTGACTCCACCATATGTGACTTTGAGTGCACCTATTTTGAGGGAGTGGGTGAGCCACCACATAGAGAGAGTGAGACAAACACCACTTGGTGTACCTATTTTGATAGGACATATGAGGCCACCTTCAAAACTAATGACTTAACCTCTACCTCTATTGTGTCTTCTCATTTGGTGCTACGTCCCATCTATGACGACGCGCCGATACTCGATGACTCCTCCCTTTGGAAAAGACGATGGCCATGGTGGAATATGATGCACCCCCCACATGGTTCCATCAAGATGAAGAAGATGACCACAGTTCGGTCTTTACCACCTCACCTACACCACTTGAGTGGAATGAGAAAGGTAATATAGGTGAAGGTGATGCTCTAGTCCCACTAATGGACTATCTTGGCATTAATTGCTTGAGGATGTTGATCCACCTATTGCCACGTTTCATGCTAGTGTGACTTTCCCATGCGATGATTTTACCCATTTATGATGAGTTTGATGATTGCCAGTGGAGTCTATTAGTTGTGATGCGATGTTGCATATGATTTCTTGTGATAACTCTCTTGGTCACATCATGTTTGACAATCTTCTTGACTTGTCATATGCTATGCATGAGATCAACCACATGTCATATTTGCAATCTATTCATAGTAACTATGCATATGCCATTAAAATGAACCCAATTTGCACTTATGGCATAGACTACAAGCCCATGGTTATTGGCATTTGTTTTTCTTGTGATGATATTGACGTGCTACCTTTGCATCATTTATCTCACATGACATGCCATGACCACCTAGCTTCGGATATGCATTATTTTGGATGTTTTCCGTTTTCTTCATTTGGCAAACTTGGGGTTCTTGTCGAGGAGCTTGTGGAACTTGACGATGCACTCGAGCTTGATAGTTCCTCTCTTGAACTTCTTCGCGAAGTGCTTCTTCTTGCTCCCGAGTACGCCAGTTACGACCGGCAATGGCGCGACTTGTGTCATGGAGGGAACGTTGCGCCTCAAGTGCTTTTGCTTCACGCCGTTGTTGTAGTTGTCGGAGCGCCTTAGCGTCTTGCTCCTCTTGGTGTTGGTGCGCTCGCTCTTCCTCTTGTTGGCATTGGCATTGCCTTTCTTGTGCTTGCACCAAGGTAGCTTGGTTTTGGCGATGCCGATGTGCTTTCTCGTCGAATTGCTCTTGTGTAGGATTGCCATGTAGAGGATTGCGGTTTGCTTGATGGTCTTGGTGCATGGCTCGTCGAAGAGTGTTTGATGTCGGAGTACTTGAGCCGGAGATGGTGTCATCGGAGTGTCGACTCGAGCGGCTCCTTCTTGAGTAGGACTAAGAGGTAGAAGAGCGGTTGACCAACAAGGCACGAATCTCGTCCATTCTTGCGTTGCTCTCTTGTTTTTCTTCATCGAGCTTGTTGTCGAATTAGTCTCTTGTACATCGCTCGGAGAGTCGCAAGTCAGTGGAGAGATGGTCGATGCGGTCGCTCATTGCTTGTTGTTCTTGATGCAAAGCTCGTTGTGCACCGAAGAGGTGGCTCTTGGTGACGTAGGAGGTGATGTCGTCGTCTTGCTCGATGAAGAGTGGATTGGTTGAAGTACCTGGCCTATCCATCATTCCAAGCAAATATGTGAGTGGGAGAAAGAGAAGAACTTTCACCAAATGTACCTTGACCGATGTTGAAGATGGATCAATGATCACTCAAATGCGTGACAAGGAAATAGCACAATTGGTACCAATTCTTGTCGATTCTCACCCCTACACAAATAAAAGCTTACGGTGGAGCTCGGTTAGGATGGTGGCACAAAATTTGATGCAATTGTTAGTGAGCCTTAATAAAGTTGGAAAATATTCACAAATTTGCAAATGCAACAAGTTGACCAATAGCAAGATATGGTACACGGAAACACACACACACAAATAGATAATTGGGGTCATGCAACCAAGGAATGAGCCAAAATGTGGAATCCACGAAAATGCTCTTGTTGCACAACACTAGAGAGACGCTAGCACGATTGCACAATAGGCAGATATGAAACTTGTGCACAACCTACTAAGCAAAAATACAACGACTTCTATCCCAAGTATGCTATATGTATGGTATTTCGATGATATGATCCAAGATGATCGAGTATGACAATCTTAATGTTGTATGATGCTATGGTTCTTGCTTAAAAGCTCTTTGCTTATCTTTCCATTTTGCTTAAAAGCTTGTTTGGCTCTTTCTCTTTTGAGCTCTTTCTCATGCAAAACTTCACGAACCAAGATAGCAATTGTATATGCGATGACAACCTTGTGACACAAGAGAAGATACCAAGATATGTACCAAGATGATATGGTATGTATGGAATGGGAAGTATGATCACTAATGTGCACAAGTAACATTGCCGGCAATACTCAAAGGCTAGTCTGGATAGGCAAGGTATGCAAAATGGGCTATGGTGGTTATCAATGAATGGCAAGAATGAAGATATACCTCAATACCAAGATGGTGTGGAAGTTACCATTCTTGGTATGTCAGGTGTAAGCAAGAACGGTTGTTATCGATGATGCGTTCGTGGCGAAGATGAGCGGCGGTGATGTTGATGTCGAACCATTCCTAGTTAGCTGAAACACCCTAGGAAATGATGAACCACAACTCAAATTCTCAAAACCAAATGTGTCAAAATTTGTCAGAGTGTGTAGCGAGTATGCATTTGGGGTTGCGGAAAGCGGAAGGGCTATCGTAGTGCGTATGCGGAAATGGGAATGGGGATAGAGTGCGTATGCGGAGGTGGAGGTGGAAAGGTGGAGGTGGCCGAACTAAAAATGTTCAGTTTCGTCAGGGAAGGTCGGACGTCCGATGGTGGTCGGACGACCGGTAGTCGTCGGACATCCGGAGACGGTCGAACGTCCGGTGCCTGGGTGATTTCTGGCACGGGATGAACTCGGGTTTTCGAGGTTGGGGTGGTAAAATTGGTCAAATTCGAGCGATTTTGTGGATGCAAATGGTGGAGATGATGTGGGAAAGCTAGATCCACTCGTGGCAAAGCAAATCCAACAAAAATTCATCACACCAACAAATCACAAAGAAAATTTTTGGGGCTATTTTTTGGTGGGGATTTTCGAAATTGGGGAAGAACATAACAAAATCAAGCTAGAAAACAAGGTGTAGGGGCTCCAAATCCGTGATCAATGTTGCTCATGATACCAAGATGATGTAGGGTAGAACCCTAGATGCCCGATCTTTCACGAAATGGAGGGGATCCTACGAAGAACGCGAAGAACACGAGGGGAAATGCAAGAGAGAAAACAGTCGACCAACAAGATTCGGTCACACATATGCTAGATCCTCAAAACACAAAGAGATACACGATCCAAAGTTAGCATGGGACAATACAAGAGGTAACTAGTTTTTCTCCACAAGGAGGCCTTGAGGGTTTCTTCCCGTGAGGGGTCTTGAATCCGCTTGGGGGATCTCCTCTGAAGAGGTCATGCACTCCAATGGAGAAGTAACCAAGTGGATGACCAAATCTCTATCTCTCAAATGAGCTATCACATTGCTAACCCTACAAAAATGGAGGAGGGGGTCTATTTATAGTCTAGTGTCACGAAAGGGTATGGGCTTCGGCCCAACACGTGGCAGCATACAGGCATCGGACGTCTGACCATCATTGATAGTCTGGTGGCTCGCGAGGGATCGGCCGTCTGGCCCAGGTTGTCCGATGTTTTGGCTCAATTAGGGCTCGGTCGGTCATCCGGTCGGGGCCAGACGTCCGGTGGGTCGGTCGTCTGGGGGCCGCCATACTTCCGATGTTTTGGCTCGGTGATAGAGGTGTCGGTCGTCCAGAGGGGCTCGGTCGTCCAGGCGCTGGGAGATGTTGCTTGTCCGACGGGTGTCGGTCGTCCGGCCGCTGGAGCGTCTTCTGGCTGGGACTTGGTTGGCTGGCTGATGCTCCAAGCGCCGGTCGTCCGGCCGGGGTCGGTCATCCGATGGCTGGAGGTTTTCTGGCAGCTCTTCTTCTTGTTCCTTGTACTTGGTGTCCTCACCGTCTTGTCCGTTGGGTGTAGCTGCTCCATGGCCTTCCTCCAAGTACCTGATCACGCATAGAGTCTCCACTTGAGGTAGTAGCCATAGCTCATATGTAGAGAGTGGTAATTCGGAGAGGAGCGAGTTCAACTTATCTTCCATAGCCTTTGCTCGATCTCTTGGCATTGGTCCAAGTGGTGTCATGGGAGACGTAGGTAGGTCCATGGGGATGACCTTGGGATGCTCCGCATCATCCGGGTCTATTTTCCATCATACAAGTTTCCGATCTACAATATTAGTTTCCGATCTACTATTTTTGCAATCTTTTACTTTCCGATATATAAACCAAAAATACCAAAAATATTTACTTTATTGTTTATTTATCTCCATCAAATCTCACTTTTGCAAGTAACCAAGAAGGGATTGACAACCCCTTTATCGCGTTGGGTGCAAGTTTTTCGATTGTTTGTGCAGGTATTAGGCGATTTGTGTGTTGTCTCTTACTGGATTGATAGCTTGGTTCTCAAACTAAGGGAAATACTTATCTCTACTTTGCTGCATCACCCTTCCCTCTTCAAGGAAAAAACCAACGCAAGCTCAAGAAGTAGCATGAGGGCAGCAAATCTAGTGTTGGGCATACTCTGTTGACTTATCCCCCAGTCCCCACTTTCTTTCATTTTACAACCAATAGATCGGTTCTATATCGAGTTTGTATTGTGTTTCCCTTTATTCCCCTCTTAGACCAAGAGACCAGATGGATAGCCAGTCTCTGCCACTTTTTGCCTCATTCTTTCCCCTTTCAACCAAGTCCTAGATTCAGGCTACAACTTCCCCCCTTTCTTCCCCATTTGAAACAAGTACTAGATTCGACTACATGAAGTAGTTTTACCTCTTAAGAGTAAAAATTTAGGTGGCTATGGAACAACCGATCAAGCCTATCTACGAGGGAGGTTGAGAAGTAGAAAAAGATACACATGCAGCGACGTGAGGAGCTGGGACAGTAGAGCAAGGCCAGTTTCGGAGGAAGTTATACTAGAGGGTCGCCAGGATGTGGCTAGGTGGGCATCAGGATGCTGGATCTGCCCACACAACGGCAGCGAGGAAGAAGGGGTCGGAGACCCTCCCTAGTTGGTGCTATGTGGGAGAGAATGGCAAGGCACACTGATTGGGACGCACGTCAAATTCTTACGTGGGGTGGCTCTTCATACAAAATGTGTTCCATCATGTACCCGCGCGTGTGTGCGAGGAAATTAGTGCATCTTTGCATATCTTCACTTCGTGCATGTACTCCACCAGCGTGTGTGTGGGGGGGGGGTAGAGAGGTAGAGTGGTATACATAGATCTAGAGAGAGACGGTGTGTCTCGGAAAGAGTACCCGCGCATGTGTGTGAGAGAGGACAAGTGTATGTTGTGTCTACATTCTTGTAGAACTAGCAACACGTCATAGTGATGAATCCACACAAGAAGCTCACAACAACACCTCCACGTGTGCCACGTGGCCTTATGGATGCCCCCACAACATTTTAATCATAATATTTTGATTGTAAAAAGAGAGACATTATGTAGGGTGCCATTGGAATTCTAACTTACGTGCTTTGCACATACTGGAAGTACTAGTGCCATATCATCTAAAGCCTTTCTACACGCATATTTCTTATACAAATGTGCTCCACCGTGTACCCGTGTGTTTGTATGTGGGAACGAGTGTGTGCGTGCACCTCTTCTCTTTCGTACACCTACTTCGTGTGTGTGTGTGTGTGTGTGAGAGAGAGAGAGAGATGGTGTGTGCAAGAAATCACGGGAAATTCATGAATTTAAGTGTGTGTGGGGCTGGGGGATATATAGAGGGAATATGTGTCAATGCAATTTATATGAAAGAGAGGCCTATATACATATATGTATGTGCATGGGGGTGATATACGAGAAGGGAGGGGAGGGGTTGTTTGCGCGAGATATCGATAGAGAAAGATAGAGGGAAGAACTATATGAGTGTACAAGCATTGGGAGAGGGGGGTGCTGGTAGATGGTGCGAGAGGCCAACGGGATGAAGACTGGGAAGTAGTGTGCAAGTGCGAGATCGATATTTAAACAGAGGGGGCGAAAACGTGCGCGGTCGCGCGTGTCTGAAAGATGAAGCGGAAGGTATGCATGATAAGATGGGAGGCGATGAATAGACAACGTGTGTGTGTTATAGCTAGAGAGGTAGATTAATTGATGTGTACGCACAAACAGGAAAACACACACACATATAACGTGGGTCTATTCTAATAACACTCTTTAAGAGGGTATGTTTGGTTTACCACCAACACTAGCCTTACCAAAAAATCGGCTCGCTCACGGGATTTGGCTGCCGTTTGGACTGGCACCAAAAAATTGGCTCGCCCAGCCTACCCGCGACATCCGCGTGTTATTCTCGCCAATTCGTGGGCGCGATAAGGGCGTGGAAAACGCTCGCCAAATAATTGGCAGCCTGCTCTGGCCCGCTATTTACGCTGGCTCTCGTTTCGTTTTCGCTTTTATACGGTGGTCTCGTCCAGTGCTTTTACGGAGGTCTTGCTAAATAATACGGCAGATTAATCGCGTGGTAGCTGCCTGATTACCGAACAGTTTTTCTTCAGGCAACCGAACAGCTGTTTTGGATGGATTTTTCATTGACGGGTACGTAGTTTTGATGGATCAGTCCGGTGCGCTCCAGACTAATATACGTTTTACTACTGGACTTCCTTCGATCAGGGAACTTTTACTATTGGACAAATGTCCTCAAAACCACTACTAATAATCTTCTCGCATGTTTTTTTGGCATATTATATTGAATATTTTTTATATTAAAAAAACTTATTTTTAATATGTCTCTTTCTTTGTTGGCTCTAGGTACATCCAAATTAAAATTAGATCAACCACTAATCAATCCAAGTTACTCGTACAAAACATTTGGCAACTCAGCTAGTGGCAAACCAAATGAAGTCTTAGTAATTTTACCAAAATTTTGGCAAGTACATTGGCTACAATCCAAACAATGATAACTTACCAAAAATTTGGTCATGCCCTCACTTTGGTCATGCCAAATTTTTGGCTAGGCTAATTGGGGCACAAACCAAACACACCCTCTTATGCCCGTAACACTAGAACCTTATCTACTACCCCTATAAAAGCACGAAAGGGCGGAGAACCAAATCATCTCAACCATCGAACCATGCTAATCTGACGGTCCAAATCGTCTCTTAACATCAAACATGTTTAACACTCTAATTACCCACCACTGCCATTGGTTATAACCATGTTTGTCGCTCCTAAAAGAAGGCCTCATCTAGGCGGAACACCCGATCCCCTCGCACCGTCATGCCTGCCCACGATCTCCCGTTCCTCTCCCAAACCACCAGGTAGTTTCGTCCCCCACCAGCCCCTTCCCGCGCCACCACCCCTCTCTTCCGCTAGCTTTCATGGCCGCCGCCAGGCCCGCCTCTGGAAACTGGCACCATCACGCTGCCGAATCTTCGACGCCACCATGCACGGTCAAGGGGCAGCAAGCAGGCCAACATGACTAAATTCACTGCTGCGGCATCATCGTCAAGGACGCCAGGGCCAGCGACGGTCATGCACGACGACGTCTCTTCATGCGATGGCGGATGGCGATCAAGCCATCGGGATGGGAGACGATGAGCAGAAACGGGCTTCCTCCGGTAAGACCAACAATCCGATGCATCCAGTTCGTGTTTACGTTTCTTAATTCATCTAATTTGTCAGTGCCACGTTGTTGATCACTCATGGCGCTCGCCTCGCCGCCCGACTCCTATCGCCGCTTGTTGTCGGACGCAGGTAGCAATATCCTGAAGCACTTCTTCGGCGCGTGGGCATCAACTTTGGTCGGCGCGCACCGACCGTAGGCGACCAAACTTCACCTGCTCGAGGGAGGATGCAGCCCCACCCCAAAGAACTTCATCCGGAGGAAACGGCCGCCATGGTCGGCGCCAAAGCTCGCTAGAGCAACATCGTCCACGACGGGTTCCTCTTGTCTATGCACATGGCTCCTCGGCTTTCGATTGGGCAAGGGACGTCAGGGCGGAGGACACTTGTCAATGTCAATCCAAGCGTCTGCGCAATGTCGAGGTTTTGAGGACCAGGGACGCGAGCCTTGCCTGCGATCAGACGCCTCGGAGCCTCGTGCGGCGCATTATCGTTATCAGCTGACGTGCCTGGAGATCCCGACGGGAGTGGGAGGATCGACGACATCATCGTCGTTATTGGCGCTTCTCTGATGCTCAGCGTATTTTCATGCTCATGCGTGATGTTTTACATCATCGGCTAGAACAACGGGTCTGGTCCATCATGATAGAGGCTAAGGTGTCCCGATGTTTCGATGAGATGGTTGCTATCGTTTTCTGTGGGAGTCGACCTTGACGATCCGACTACGAACGTGTGAGACATCGCGCCTTAGCAATCGCTAAACCAACTTCCGAGGGTTATTGACCACGCCGGAGCATGATCAACCTGACCACGAGGGTCTGTTTCCTGCGAGCAAACGAAGAACAAGCAAGAAACCGAGATTGCAATCGGGATATTGCGAATATAAGATGAAAGCTTTATTGATCAAGGTGGGGTTCTATGACGTCTTGGTCTGGTCGTTGGACACAAACGAAGTACGCGAAGTTGCAGCTATGGCGAACTTTTAATCTAAACAAAATCCAAAGTCTAAACGACGCCCTAAGGGCTGTATATATGGAGGAAGAGGGGGGAATTTCGTGGCCCTTGAGGGTGGGGTCCGAAACCAACCCTAACTCTTGTTTCCCCACACATACGGACTCTAAAAATAGCCTATACTTAAGTATTTCGAAATTACATGGGCCTGGCCCATTAATAAGGTGACGCAGCACCTAGAATAGCCTATGGACGAATATTATGAAGTGGCATCTTGTATATTTCGTCCAAGGCTTCATGCACTCCTTATGGCGGCTTCAAAGTCCTGAAATCATCACTTGTAACTCCGTTCTTGATCCCCTTGCACATGCCATCAACTCCATGCGTGTTCTTGCTCCAATGTTCATCCTTCTCCAAGCTAGGCCCTTCATTTGTAAGCAAAACAAATGTATCCAATTTAGGCAACATCATAATCTCATGAACATTAGAATCATTACCAAGAAACGAAAGTACCTGGTAATTTAATTGGCGTGCGCGAGCTCTAGTAATTGGTCCAGTATATGTAACAGTAGGGGCTGTGGGTGTAACAATGGTATTGATGTCCTCATCATCCTCCCCTTCTTGAAATGAAGTCGTCCTCGACGGAAGCGCATCTTCCTCACCCAAATAAGGCTTCAAATCTGCAATGTTAAAAGTGGGACTAACCCCAAAATCTATAGGTAGCTCAAGTTTATATGCATTATCATTTATTTTCTCTAACACCTTAAAAGGACCATCAGCACGTGGCATTAGCTTTGATTTGCGCAGATTAGGAAATCTATCTTTACGCAAATGTAACCAAACAAGATCTCCAGGCGCAAACACAACATGTTTTCTACCCTTATCTCCAGCAAGTTTATATTTAGCATTCATACGCTCAATGTTTTCCTTAGTTAACTCATGCATTTTTAAAATCAATTCAGAACGTTCTTTAGCATCAAAATTAACCTTCTCTGAAGATGGAAGAGGCAACAAATCAATAGGTGCACGAGGTAGGAAACCATACACAATTTCAAAAGGGCACATCTTAGTAGTAGAATGCAATGAACGATTATAAGCAAATTAAATATGAGGCAAGCATTCTTCCCACATTTTCTTGTTATTCTTCAAAACAGCCCTAAGCATAGTAGACAATGTTCTATTGACTACTTCAGTTTGTCCATCAGTTTGGGGGTGACAAGTAGTACTAAAAAGTAGCTTAGTCCCCAACTTAGCCCATAAACATCTCCAAAAGTGGCTAAGAAATTTAGTATCACGATCTGAAACAATAGTATTTGGCACACCATGTAAGCGAATAATTTCACGAAAGAACAAATCAACAACATTAACAGCATCATCGCTTTTATGACATGGTATAAAGTGTGCCATTTTCGAGAACCTATCCACGACAACAAATATGCTATCCCTCCCCTTCTTTGTTCGAGGTAAACCTAAAATAAAGTCCATAGATATATCCTCCCAAGGAACACTAGGTACATGCAAAGGCATATATAAACCATGAGGATTGAGTCGTGACTTAGCTCTTTGACATGTAGTGCAGCGAGCAACAAAACGCTCAACATCCCGTCTCATCTTTGGCCAAAAGAAATGTGTAGCAAGTATATCCTCTGTCTTCTTGACGCCAAAGTGTCCCATTAATCCTCCTCCATGCGCCTCCTGCAACAACAAAAGACGAACGGAGCTAGCTGGAATGCATAGCTTGTTAGCACGAAACACAAATCCATCGTTAAGAACGAACTTGTTCCAAGTTCTCCCTTCGTTACAATTCTGCAATACATCTTTAAATTCAGCATCATGAACATATTGATCTTTCATGGTCTCCAAACCAAATATTTTAAAGTCAAGTTGTGAAAGCATAGTATAACGACGAGACAAGGCATCAGCAATAACATTTTCTTTACCCTTCTTGTGTTTAATGACATAAGGGAAAGTCTCAATGAATTCAACCCATTTAGCATGTCTACGGTTCAGTTTTGCTTGACTTTTAATGTGTTTCAAAGATTCATGATCAGAATGTATAACAAATTCCTTGGGCCATAAATAATGTTGCCATGTTTCTAAGGTCCGAACAAGAGCATATAATTCTTTATCATAAGTAGAATAGTTCAGACTAGGCCCACTCAATTTTTCAGAAAAGTATGCAACAGGTTTTCCATCTTGTAATAGCACACCTCCTAATCCAATTCCACTAGTATCACATTCAATCTCAAAAGTCTTATTGAAATTAGGAAGTTGGAGTAAAGGAGCATGTGTCAACTTATCTTTCAATACCGTGAAGGCTTCTTCCTGTGCGGTACCCCAAACAAAAGGCACAACATCTTTGTAAGCTCGTTGAGAGGTGCAGCAATGGTGCTGAAATCTCTCACAAAACGCCTATAGAAACCAGCGAGGCCAAGGAAACTCCTCACTTGTGTGACCGTTTTGGGCGGCGGCCAACTCTCAATAGCTTCAATCTTAGCTTTATCAACTTCAATTCCCTGTGGAGTAACAACATAGCCAAGAAAAGATACTCGGTCGGTGCAAAAGGTGCACTTTCAAAGGTTTCCAAACAAACGTGCATCACGTAGAGCAATAAAAACAGCACGTAAATGTTCCAAATGTTCCTCCAAAGATTTTCTATAAATCAATATGTCATCAAAGTAAACTACCACAAATCGTCCAATGAAAGCACGTAAAACTTCGTTCATTAACCTCATGAAAGTACTAGGTGCATTAGTTAACCCAAAAGGCATGACTAACCACTCATATAATCCAAACTTAGTTTTAAATGCTGTTTTCCATTCATCACCCAATTTCATACGAATTTGATGGTATCCACTATGCAAATCAACTTTGGAGAATATTGTAGAGCCACTCAATTCATCAAGCATATCATATAGCCTAGGAATAGGATGACGATAACGAATAGTAATATTATTAATGCCTCTACAATCAACGCACATACGCGACGTACCATCCTTTTTCGGCACTAAAATGATAGGAACAACACAAGGACTAAGGGATTCACGTATATAACCTTTGTCGAGCAGTTCTTGTACTTGACGCATAATCTCCTTCGTCTCCTCTGGATTGTTACGGTATGGTGCATGGTTGGGTAGCGAAGCACCGGGAATTAAGTCAATTTGATGCTCAATCCCTCGAATAGGTGGTAATCCCGGTGGCACGTCTTGTGGAAAGACGTCAGCGAACTCCTGCAAAATGTTAGTGACAGCAGGGGGCAAAGAGGAAGGCACGTCCTCGAATGAAAATAATGCCTCTTTGCACACAAAAGCATAGCAAACAGATTTGCTAAAATCTAGCTCATCAATATCAGATTTGGTGGCAAGTAAACATGCACTTTTCAATTTAATTTCAGAAACAACAGTAGATGGTTTATTATTAGGCTTCATTTGGTGCTCAAATTCTTTTGCCACAATCTGATTTTCACTCTTATTTGTCTCCTGTTTTGCTTTATTAGCTCTATTAATATCATCTTTCAAAATGGAATCAGGAGTCATAGGAAGCAAAGTAATATTTTTATCGTTATGAACAAGAGTATACTGATTGTTTCTACCATGGTGTACAGAATTTTTATCAAATTGCCATGGTCTACCAAGTAATAAGGAACATGCTTGCATAGGTACCACATCATAATCAACATAATCAGCATATGTAGAGATACTAAAATGCACACGAACAGTACGTGTTACCTTAACCTTGCCGCTGTTGTTGAACCATTGGATGTAGTAAGGATGTGGATGTGGTCTTGTGGTGAGAGATAGCTTCTCCACCATCTCCATGCTAGCCAAGTTATTGCAGCTCCCTCCATCTATGATCACGCGAACAGAACGTTCCTTCACAACTCCCTTTGTATGGAACAAATTATGCCTCTGATTTTGCTCAGCTTGTGTAACCTGCACACTCAAAACACGTTGAGCAACTAAACATTCATACCTGTCAGCATCTTCAGGAGCCATGTATTGCGTCTCATGATCAGAATCGTCTCCACCGTGTTCTTCACGTGTAATAAGAGCCAAAGTCTCCTCATCATAGTCACTATCGGACTCATACCCACCATCCTCAGTAACAATCATCACACGCTTAGATGGGCATTCTCTCGCATAATGACCTCCACCCTTGCAACGTCGACAAATAATATCATGTGTTTGCCCTGTTGATGCCATGGATGAAGAAGAGCTCTTTGCAGGCCCAGAAGGTGTGCTCTTGGCAGATAGTGGTGATTGTGCCTGCTTTATTGTATCACGGTTGGAGGTGGCAGCCGACGGAGGCGCCGGTGTAGCAGAACGTGTGGAAGTAGATGATGCACGTGGTGTCCATGATGAAGGTCGACCTGCAGAAAAGTTAGTCCGCGCCAATGCCTGTCGATCCTGCACTTCACGTTCAGCTTTACAAGCAAGATGGAATAAACGAGTGATATTAGTATACTCCTTATACTCTAGAATCGTCTGAATCTCTATTTAATCCACCCATAAAACGTGCAAGCATAGCTTCATTCTCCTCAACAATACCACATCTAATCATGCCAGTTTGTAATTCCTGATAATATTCTTCTACAGAATTTTTTCCCTGTCTTAAGCGCTGCAATTTTTGAAGTAATTCACGTTGATAATATGGTGGAACCCAACGAGTACGCATAGCAGTTTTCAAAGCAGTCCAAGTAGCCGGAATAGGATATAATCTACAATGCTCAGACCACCAAACACATGCAAAACTAGTGAATGCACAAACAGCAGCAGGAACACGTCTCTCCTCGGGATATTGTAAACATGTAAATCGTTGTTCAGTTTCTAACTCCCAAGTAAGATATATATCAGGAACATATCTACCCTCAAATGGTGGAATATTCAATTTTAGTTTAGGGAGATGGTCATGATCTCGTACCTGAGGGTGAGCCCTACCATTGCCATTATTTGCATGTGGACGACCTGGTGGTTGCTGTGCTGGTGGTGGCACGTAGTTCTGATGTTGATCAACCTCATCCTCATAATCTCCCACATAATCATCCTCCTCCACATCAGCAGTAGGAGCCACAGAAGTATCAACAGCAGCACCAGCAGTTTGGCCCGACTGAAGAGGGACACGGCTCGCTCGGCGGAGGGCTGTTTCCTGACGTGGAGGTAGTCGATGTTGTTGCTGTTGTTGCAGAGGTGCGGCAGGAGCAGCCGGTGGTGGTGGTGGAAAACGCGAAAACAATTCAGCAAACTTGTTATCGGGCTTTGTTTCAAACGTCTTCTCCATGCCATCTATCTTCTCCATGGCCTCTTCAAATCTGTTTATCACATCTTGCACCTGTCCACTCATCATTTGCTGAAACGTATCATGAAGCTCCTTGTTCGTCAAGTTCTCCCAGTCAGTCTCGTCGGCTTGTGATCCTGGTATGGTTAGCAGCAATAGAAACACACAAGAATATGATCCTACAAACTACTAACAAGTGGTGGTGGTGGCGGGTGTCACAAATCCGTCAAGCAAATCTCAAATTCTTACCAGTTCTTACCCAGCAGCAGGTGGTGATCGGCAACCGTTGTAGTCAAAACTCTCAAAAGCTTGGATAGAGCGATTGCCAGGGAGAGTCAAACGCACGACGTAGATGTATGTGGAGCTGGGAAGGCTTATAGTATGGTAGCAAAAAGGGTCAGCAATAATCAATTCAGAGATACAAAGTTGAATAAACGCTCAACGACGGTACTGTGCTGGTCCTAGGATAGACCGTGCTAGAGACGCGAGCCTAGAACACTAACAAAATCACGGCGCTGCACGTAAATAAGGGAAAAGCACTCTGGAACTCTTTTTTTCGCTCTTTTTTTGCGCTCCTCTTTTTTTTGCGAAAAATCACTATAATGGCGAGTGTCTCAAAACTCTTCCCTCGTCAAACTGATAGGATGGGCGCGAATTTTTTTTTCACTTTTTTTCGGAAATCAGGGCAGCGACGACGAAAAAGTGCGACAAAAAATCACTATGATGGCACGTGGCTCAAAAGACTCAGAAAAGCCTAAAAATAGGATAGGGAAAAAAAATTTGCCCGTGAAAATTTTGGCCTAAACTGCCCGGGGGTCTCCAGACTCTTTTTTTTTGAGACCTACGCAGGCAAGGAAACACGAATCAGAATTTAGATTGATCTCAAGAACAAACCTAATATGAGAAGAACTCGGATTGGTGGTGGATATATGGTTGTGGTATATGGCAGCGGTGGTGGTATATGGTAGCGGTGGTGGTATATGGATACAGATTGGTGGTGGTATATGGATACGGATTGGTGGTGGTATATGGATATGGATTTAGAGCGGTGGCGGATAAGCAAAAGTGGTAGATGGGCGATGATGATGGTGCGGCGGCGGCGTGACAACTTATGACCAGAACTCGAAACTCTAAAAGACTAGACTCTAAGACCAGCAACTTGACACGATGATGCAACCGCAAATTCAACAAAGCAAAAACCCTAAAAAGATTATGCAAAGGCTCAGATTGGTTCGGATATGATGAACTAACCCTAATTTTTTTTTCTGGATTTTTCGTGGACTGTAGGTATGAAGAACAGACTCGATCTAATCTACGAAAAACTGTAAAATCTCACCGAGCAACCTGGAAATCTGATACCACTTGATAGAGGCTAAGGTGTCCCGATGTTTCGATGAGATGGTGGCTATCGTTTTCTGTGGGAGTCGACCTTGACAATCCGACTACGAACGTGCGAGACGTCGCGCCTTAGCAATCGCTAAACCAACTTCCGAGGGTTATTGACCACGCCGGAGCACGATCAACCTGACCACGAGGGTCTGTTTCCTGCGAGCAAACGAAGAACAAGCAAGAAACTGAGATTGTAATCGGGATATTGCGAATATAAGATGAAAGCTTTATTGATCAAGGTGGGGTTCTGTGATGTCTTGGTCTGGTCGTTGGACACAAACGAAGTACGCGAAGTTGCAGCTATGGCGAACTTTTAATCTAAACAAAACCCAAAGTCTAAACGACGCCCTAAGGGCTGTATATATGGAGGAAGAGGGGGGAATTTCGTGGCCCTTGAGGGTGGGGTCCGAAACCAACCCTAACTCTTGTTTCCCCACACATACGGACTCTAAAAATAGCCTATACTTAAGTATTTCGAAATTACATGGGCCTGGCCCATTAATAAGGTGACGCAGCACCTAGAATAGCCTATGGACGAATATTATGAAGTGGCATCTTGTATATTTCGTCCAAGGCTTCATGCACTCCTTATGGCAGCTTCAAAGTCCTGAAATCATCACTTGTAACTCCGTTCTTGATCCCCTTGCGCATGCCATCAACTCCATGCGTGTTCTTGCTCCAATGTTCATCCTTCTCCAAGCTAGGCCCTTCATTTGTAAGCAAAACAAATGTATCCAATTTAGGCAGCATCATAATCTCATGAACATTAGAATCATTACCAAGAAACGAAAGTACCTGATAATTTAATTGGCGTGCGCGAGCTCTAGTAATTGGTCCAGTATATGTAACAGTAGGGGCTATGGGTGTAACAATGGTATTGATGTCCTCATCACATCAGGAGAGAAGCACGACAGGGCGAGCATGCAACTTGTGATGCATTTTTCAGGTCTGTTTACGTGGGTTCTGATCTGATGGTGCCAATTTTTTCGTGTTGTATATTTTCTTCGGTGACAGTTAGCGATCTAAATGTTTCGGAATTTAGCAAAATCGGTGACAGTTAGCGATCTGATGGTGCCAATCTTTTCCCTTATCTGTATACTTCGTTTTCGTTTGACCCAGCCCTGTTACGACATATCATTGTTATCTTCTGTCGTGCCATGGTGATTTGTGTGTAACTGAAATTCAGAATGAACTCAAGTTGGCATGTGCGAGTGCCTGCGATATTCTCAGGTTGCATGTTCTCAAATGCTAAATGTTTAGTCTCTTCAGATCCCAGATTGCCTCCAGTTGGACCAAGTCGAGCCATCGCCCACAACCACAATGGTCACCTTGCTCCCCCCTTCTGACCACCGATAATTTACCGATGCTTCCTGGCTTCAACTATCAGTTTAAATATGCAATTATTTACCTCCTTTTACAATTCTGGTCAGTTTAAATATGGCTATTGAAGATCAATTTTGGTCAGTTTAAATATGGCTTTCAATTATGGATAAAGTCACTATTTGCAGTAATGTGAGTCGTTCTGTAGCTTTTGTTTGGCACTTGGAAAGAGCAGAATACAAATTCGGTTGCAGAGATAACGTAAGAAAGAAAAATTGTCCCGTTGTTTCTGTTTGTTTGTCTGGTTGTGATCATAGTCTATTTTAAGCCCATGTAATTTCCAGTTGTTGTGAAAGTGCTATACTTAAAAATAATATTTCATTATTGTATTATCCATTTGTATTTAACCCTCGGCAATTTTTGGTTCTTGCATTGCTTCTGTTCTAATACTATTTGTGCTATACTTTCAATTAACTGTTTTCAAATTCTGACTATTTTTTTGGAGTTATTCATGTTGTACCCATGGCATGTCGAGTGTACATGGAATGTTGTGTGTGGGAGAGGGATGGAAATTGCAGTTTTTTACTGTCATATATTTAGATCATGGTTCCAATGTCGGATCAGGATTGAGACTCCTTTGCCTCTGTTATTTCATCCGTTATAAGTTGTTTAACATTTATGCTTTCAAAATGAAGATGGGGCAGGGGATCGTCCCGTTGGAGGACCTAACAAACTCATTTGTAAATGGGAATGCAAAAAGTAGTCATACTCAGAAACCTAAAAAGAGAAGTAGTCAATCCTGGTATGCCAGAATGTTTGATGAGAAGAAAGAGGAATTCCCTGAGAAGCGCGGTGTCGCCCAGCAGCAAAGAAGGCTGCAACCATGGGTAGTGTTAATTATGCACAGGTAGCACGGGCACATGCTCCTTCAATAGGCCAAAACCCACCGTACATATGATAACTATTTTGGATTAACATTATATGTTTCTAATTGCAGCTTTTGGTGTGCTCCCACTTGTTGGCAGTACATAGGATCTATATTTGGTAAGCTCCACCGCGGATCATTACTTTCATGCTTCCACTACCTTTTTTACCTAATTTTAGACTATGCAATCGGTTTCCATTGTTGTGTTTTACTTTTTGTACCTTTGTTGTGTATTTATATATTTTTCGTCTATTGATGATCCAAATTGTTCAATGAATCCTCCGTGATGCTGAATTTATTGCAGTGATGCAGAATGTGAGATCGTTGTTGGGCATGGCTGGCAATTACTTATGAGGATAACAGACCAGGTGCTTTATTTTTATGACTGATGTATAACTACAGATTTATTATATTTACATTTGATGATTTTTGACAAATGAGTTGAATTAGTACATAATTAGTACCGACCATGTGCTTTCATACTTTCACAATTAGTACATGTGTCAATGCCTAATGCTTTATAGAATTATATTTTACAGAATTATAAAATTAATATATTGTATAGAGAATTATATTTTACAGAATTAGTACACAATTAGTTGAATTACTACAGACCAGTTGCTTAAACTTACCCGAAATAATCAGTACTACCCATCTCAGAAAACTTGACGAAAATTATCAGTACTATTCATCTCATTGGTGTGCTCATCTCAGAACACTTGCCTGATTGGGCATTAGTCCACTCTTTAGTCCTTTCCTTGCAAGGTTGCCTTATGTCAATAGAGAACCACTATGTTCAATTGATCACATGTCAGATTTTTATCTTCCTTATTATTCTATATACAACCATATTCTTTGAACCTTCTCTTAGTATAAGTTTTCTAAGGTAATATTTTTATGGCTACAGAGAGGTTCCCAACATTGATCTACTCCTTGAATAAGATAATGGAGGTAAGGTAACACGATGCGAGAAAACACTACAGCTATTGTGCTTCGCTTGCCCTTCAGTCAGCAAGATTTGTTTCAGCAGCCACCTCCTACCTGTAGTTCAACCTCTCAGGATTCGAAGACCACCGCAAGGATTGGTTACAGGAGTCTATTTTCCTTCTTCTGATCTTGCATATATCTTGTACAGTTCTGCTCAATGTTGTGCTTGAAATATGGCATTGGATTGAGCTCATGTGTGAGACTTATGGATTCTGAGCCTTTTGCTTTGTAATGTGTGATAATGATATGTGAGACTTATATATTGTGAGACCAAAGTTATGTGTGACAATTCTGTAATGTGAGGCCTAACTAAGTTCTGTTAATTTTTTGGGTTTTTGCACATATGGTATACCCATGTTGGTCTAACAGTGCCTAAATGATGCCAACTTTTTTTTGTCTAATATACTATTGATAATTTTGGGTAAGTTGAAGACTTTTTTTGGCAAATAGATTTGAAAATACTGTTTTTCAGTCCTTATTTGATGAAATTTGAGAAGTCTGAACACATTTTTCAGTGTGGTTCAATGTACGAGTTATTTTTGCTTTACAATCTGAACACACTTTTCAAGTTCTTTTACATGAAGGCATTTTTTTTTCCGAATACACTCTCAGTGAATGCCATGGAGACCTAGCAGATAAGCAGGCTTGTTTGCCTAAAAATATAAAAGAAAGAAAAATTTGTATATTAGTATTTTTTGCAAAAAGTATTTATATATTAGTTTTTTTTAGCATCAGTACAAACACAAGCGCTACTTCTATGAACGCACACACGCACATCCTACCCCTATGAGCACCTCCGAGAGACTGAGCCGACCGTAGGCGCCTCGTCGTCGACGGAAACGTCTCCTTCCACTGAAAGCGTATCGCCAAAAATCCCGAAAATAAATCCAGGAATAATGCGAGCACCAGGATTTGAACCCTGGTGGGTTGGGGATATCACTGTCCACCTAACCAACTCAACCATAAGTTGATTCACATAGTTATATATTAGTTGAGACATGCATTATGCACGTACACGCTTACTAGTTAGGCTAATACTTAAGCACTGTCCCGCACACCTGAATCGAACCGCAGCAAAATAACCCTACACCCTCGCCCACCGGTCAATGACCACCCGGACAGACCCCCATCCGCTCCCACGATCCACTACATCGTCTCCTCGCCGCATCGGGGCGACCCCAGCCTCCTTCCTCCCGGTGCGCCACCACCGACCATCGTCGTCCTCCCCTTCGAGCCGTTGCCCCGCCCCGCACCCCATGTCGCCGCCCGCTGCCGCACCCCGTGTTCCCTCCGCCGAATCCTGCCACCCGCGTCCCTTCCATCATCCTACCGCAATTGCACGCCGCCGCGACGTCGATCTAGGCGCGCCCGCGCAGCTGCCGACGTGGATCTGGCCTGGGGCAATGGGATCCAACCCATCACCAGACCCTGCCGCAAGATCCCCATCGTGGAATCCCCTCCCCCGAGCTCCCCCGTTGTCACCTGCCTTGTGCTCGCGCACTACTCCAACTCCGGCGCGTGGCTGCCACCGTGGAACCGCGTCGGCACCCCACCTCTCCATCCTCCCAATCTCCCATCGATCCAGCCGATGGAGGAGAGCAGCCGGGTCTCTTCCTCCTCTTCGGCGAGGCCTGGGCGCCACCCTCCTCCTGCGCGGCCACCCAGGATCCCTACCCTCGCCACGGCCACCTCTGCTCTACACCGCGGGTGGATCTGGGCCGCCACTGCCAGCGCCACGCACCAGCCATCCCCACTAGACTTCTACCTTTCTCTGAACTTCACTGCATGCAGTGGAGGCGACTGTGGCATGCAGTGCAGCTCACTCCAGCGTGCAGCTCACCCCCCGACCCGGCGTGCACCAACTCCTCTATTCAATGTGCACTTCTCTAGGGATACAATTTCATTTTGGAGCTATTTTTGTTTCAGATTTTGCCAATGTAGTGCATGCGGTTTGTGTCTGAAGGACTTGATCTGCTCATGGTCCTCTCCCCTGCTCCTTCTTCTACCCTGCTTTTTTACTTCTTCAACCCCCATGGCCTTCGACGAGAATTGATGTCTGCTGGCAACGGGTATGCAGTGCACAACCTGATTGTTTGCATTTCCGGGATACTAGTGGGCTCTAGAATCTACTCGACATCGACGAATAGGCAAAAACACACGAGTGACAACGAGCCTGCTATTGCAGTTCACTTTTTACATTTGGGAGCGAGACGGTTAGTGCACAACAATTTTTGTTGTTTGCGGGCGAGGGAAGAAACAATAGAAAAAAGGAAATGTAAAACTGTGTGAGGATCTCTCTACTAGTTCTACTCAATCAACAAGGATTTAGTTACAAATCTGGAAATTACATGGGAATTTGAGGATCTGGGGAAGAAACAGAGGAGGACGGAGGAAGAAACCGAGAGAGAGAGAGAGAGAGGTCGCCAGACAAGTCAGGCCAGGCGGAAGCCTTCCGTTCCAAGCCAACCATGCGTGATGTCTCAAGTGTAGTCCTTGTGGCTTCCAACTGGGCTGGGCTGGGTACCGGTTGGATGGCAGCAGGGCCTAGGTCGCTGACAATCCCTCTCCATAAAATTTGACTTCCCCCAAGTCGATATTGTATAGCGCCACCGGGATCCCATGGAGTTTGCAAAACATCTTGAACCCAATTTCCAGCTTTGTCCGCAAACCAAAATTGTGTCGAACCTCCCGGATCCCATGTCACCTGAAGTGTAGCGATACCATGCTTTGGGCAAACATCATCTGTACCTGCAAGATTTTCATGTCGCCAAACTGGAGTAAAGCAATCACCTGGATCCCATTGCAGTTGTAACATTCGGACGATGCACTGATATAGGTTATCTGCGGGAACATGTATGAACTCATTGACTGTGGCAACAACGAACAATCTGACAGCAACACAATTAGCCAGCAAGCCTGCGTGATTTTCACCACAATCCAGTGCAAAACTGGTGCCACTGCTGATCATTACCGCGAGCAAAAATTCAGGAACAACAATGCAGATATTCACAACATAGCAGGCACCCATGTAAATGAACTCAACAGTGTGTCGACAAGGTGCAGTAAATGTGACAACAGAAGATGGGAAGCAAGACTTCACTGATGCAAGACCAAATGTCCAGGCAATTTCCCATGGCACCAATGCAAAACTGGGTTTATCTTTACCGCTCACCATCTTCAGTGCAAAAGATATCCCAGCCAGCAAGAAGATAAGTTTAATGAGCATCAAAGAATCCTTCCATTGCATCAGATCTATAGTTATCATATGAAGCACTATACTGTTGCATTCAGCATACCAACCCTTTTCTTGGACATTAGCATCCTTGCAAAACTGGTCAGCAGCCATGCTTGAACAGAAAATGTAGTCACACAGTAACCAAGCAATGGCACATAGAAAATGTTCAAATCCGAAAACCGCAGATATATGGCACAATATTCCTGTAACAACCATGATCAGTCTAGTTGGTCGTGAGCTTGGAAACTGTAGAGCCACATTTGAAGAATAAGGAGGTGGCCAAGGTTTCAAGTTAGTTGTTCGCCTTGGCAGAAACAAAATGTTGACAGCACAGAAGTCTCCTTCAGATGATAGCAGTCCAAGGGCACGAATTACTTGCTGATATGACCAAAACATGTTGATTGCAAAAAAACTCACAGTAGGAAATCCACTTCTCAGCAACAACTTGGGAATATTTTTCGGCAGAACTTGTTGTATGTAAGGCAAAACTGATAGCAAAACAGTAGTTACCTTCATGTGGTACAGTTAGAAACAAGGCTGCAAGGAAATAATACGTGTCTCCAAATAACAACAACTCTAGCCCAAAATGTAACCACGCAATGTACCAAGGAAAAGATTCCAAACCATATTGTGTTGCCTCTTCACATATCATCTTTTTGCAGCTACTGTACTGCTTCTCACACCAAGTCCCCTGATCTTGCAGAAACAAATTGCTCTGCTGAAAATTGCTCTGCGTTTGAGACACATCCAGAGGCAACAACAAACTTGGGATCATGTCAGTAAGCTCTGTTCGATCAGGTGGACGTGACGGCCGCAAGACAATCGACACATAATTTCTGTTCATAACCAGGCCTCCTAACTTGTTTATCTGCCTTCCTGGATCCCATGGTGAGGGTGCACACATGCAACACTGAAAATAAGGATGCTCACACATACCTAAGTTCTCACAGAAATACTGAAGTTGAAACCGAGATGCTGCCCGTGTAGCAATGGCATGAACTAAACAGGGTACTAATGGTGACTTGTCCTGCTCCTTGCTGACCTGAATGTTGTCACTTCTGTTGAGCAACTGGAACATGTTGGCCTTCTCGACATGAGTACACCTCAAATTTGCATCAGCTAGTGGCATAAGATTGGAGTGGAAAGAGGCCAGAGGTACTATGGTCGGCAGACACATGCCTAGTGCAGATTCTGGCGACTTCGCGCTGGTGTCTTCGTCTACACCTTCTGTCAAACACCTTCCAGGCGCTGCCGTTGGAGAAAGAACTGTCCTCGCTGCATTAGTGTCCCCTCCTGGCCACTCGGTCGAGCACATGGTGGGCCTGGCGAGGGCAAGTTCTGAAGCATCTGAGACGGACACGACTGCCATGCAGGTGGAGGTGGAGTAGGATCGTGATGGGGACACAACGAGGTTGGATAGGGGCACCTTGTTGACATGGGTGGTGCTGGCGATGGGGTAGAGGCCCAACGTCGAACAGGTGACGGGCGTCTCAAGCACCTGGTCCGCCTCGCTCTGCATGGTGGACGCAGGCACGCCGATTGGACCTGTGGACACCGGAGGAGTGGTGTCTGGTGCCGCACCGTTGTCTCCTCCTGGGCTCGTCGAGCAGTTGGAGGCCGACGCGACGAGGGAGGTGACGCCGCATGATGCGGGGGCGGCGGAAGTCGCGCTCGACACGGAGATGCCCCTGGCCGCTGCCGCTGCTGCTGGAGCGGGGTTGGTGGAGGAGGTGGCAACCTCTGATTCATGGGAACCGTCGGTTGTGATGCCGCTGCTCGAGACGCACAGAGGCTTGGCCGAGCGCGTTGTTAACGAAGTCGAAAACGCCAGGTCGGGGCCGTGCTTGGCGTCGGGGAAGACATGGCCCAGATCACAGGCTAGCTGGGCCCTGAGTACCTCATACGTCGCCCGACCTTCCGGCGAGAGGCTCGCCAGGAGCTCGGCGCGCCGCCGTGAGTCCATGGAATTGATTGGGAAAAAAATTGGGTGGATTTTTGGTGCAGAATCGAACGGCTCTGATACCAATTGTGAGGATCTCTCTACTAGTTCTACTCAATCAACAAGGATTTAGTTACAAATCTGGAAATTACATGGGAATTTGAGGATCTGGGGAAGAAACAGAGGAGGAGGGAGGAAGAAACCGAGCGAGAGAGAGAGAGAGGTCGCCAGACAAGCCAGGCCAGGCCGAAGCCTTCCGTTCCAAGCCAACCATGTGTGATGTCTCCCCTTGGTATTTGTAGTCCTTGTGGCTTCCAACTGGGCTGGGCTGGGTACCGGTTGGATGGCAGCAGGGCCCAGGTCGCTGACAAACTGTTATGCAGTGCACTTTTGTTTTTCACATATGTGTATCTATGTTGTTGTGCAGCTGGCCTGTCTCTAGGAGTCATCGCCGGCGGCTTGATCGGCCTGGCTATGGAGAGCAGTCTCTTCCATTGCAGTGATGAAGGTCAACAACGGTGACGACACCCGTGCAGTTGAGAAAATGCAGTGCTCCGGTGCAGTTTGCGGGTTGCCCGGCTCATGTGTGCAGTTGAGAAAATGTAGTGCTCCGGTGCACTTTGCGGGTCGCCCGGCTCATGTGTGCAGTTCAGAAATATTACTTTTTAAGGTTGTTTTGTTCATGTGTTTCTGTGTTTCAAAACTTGGTCCCGCAGTGCCTTTTGCCCCCTGATGTGGTTCACTTTCGAGAGTGATACTGTTCACTTGCACCCAATGTGAAGTGCAAAAAAATGTTAGGAAAAGAACAACAAAAGTAATGTGATTCACTTTGATATATGTTGCGGTTTCACTTGCCCTCATCTCTGCGGTCCACTTGTTCATAAAAAATGTTGAAAAAAGATAACTAAAACTCGCAAAAACTCGCGTGAGAAAGTTTATGTCTGAATAAAAGAAACCATGCAGTTCACTTGCCCGTCCGATGCAGTGTGGTTTTTCGTCCGATCCAGTGTAGTTTTCTGTCGGATGAAGTACGCACGTCGATTTGGGTGTCGCGAAAAACAGAGTGTCCGCATTTCGGTCAATTCGAAATTTTTCTTAAACCATAAATAATTAGAGAAAGTGTTCTATATGAAAAAAATTGTGCCTCGTCGATATCTTTCCAACGGCGTATCATTCGAATCATTTCAACTAGCGGTTTGTAAAAATTTCATGAAAAACGGTCGCTGCCACTCGTCGTCCGCCGCAAGATTTTCAAAATTAACTTGAAACTGTAAGGAATCTCAAAAACATTTCAACATATGAAAGTTGCGCCTCGTCCATAGATTTTCAACAGTATATTACACGCCTCATTTCGACAAACGGTTAAAAAACTGGAGCGAAAACAGTACAGAAAAATTGAAAAAAATTTGAAAAACAAAATTACTCGATTTAGTAAATTTGAAACTGCTCTTAAACCATAACAAATTAGAGAAAATAATAGATATGAAAAAGATGCGCCTTGACGATATCTTTCCAACTGTGTATCATTTGCTTTATTCCAACGAGCGGTTTAGTGGAAAACGCGAAAAAATGCTCGCTGACATTCGTCGTGAGCTCCACAATTTTTGAAACTGCTCTTAAACCATGAAGAATTTCAAAAAGTGTTCAACATGGCAAAGTTGCGCCTAATCCATAGCTTCTCAACGGTATATTACACGCGTCATTCTGATAAACGGTTAAAAACTAGAGCGAAAAATGTATCGAAAAAATAACGCGTGCAGTGTTTTTCCGACACGAAGTTCAGTAGTTTCTGTATTGCAGTACCTTTGCTACTGAAAATGCAGTGCCCCCGCGTAGAGCATGCAGTGCGGAAGTGTTATCAGAATAGTTATTCTGCTAATATTAGCATAATAGACCGGTTGTATATATCGATCGGTGCGCATGCATGTGAGAGATAAAGAAGGCCCGAAGTGACGAAGAGGGGGAGGTATGTGTGTGCATGCATTGGAGACCGACCCAAAAAAAGAGATTATTTGTGTGGGATGGGTAATGTCGAGTGGGAGTGTGTGTGCATGCATGCACAAGAGGAAGTTATCACTACTATGAAAATAGCTTATAGGCAGAATATTAGTAGTAGCACTGGTTAGGGACAAGACACTACTATTAAGTACCAATAGCGCCGTTCAGAACATGTGCTACTAGTACTATTTAGCAGCAGCGTTGGGTGACTCACATGACACTACTGTTAAGTGGGCCACACCGCACCCCCTAGGTCAGGATATACTAGTAGCACTTTGATGTTAGCCAGCGCTACAACTAAGACTATAGCTGTAGCGTTGTGTTATGTAAAGGCGCTACTTCTATTCTTCTGCGGGTAAGCTGGTGGACCCTAGTTACCAGTAGCGCATTTCCCACACCGGTGCTATAGTTAGGGCAACTAGCAGTAGCGTGCTTCTTTCCCAGCGCTATTGCTATGGCGGCCAGCCATAAAAATCTACCACCTTTCCCCCTTCTTCCCCCCCTCCTTTCTCCCCTTCCTCTCTTCCACTTGTTTGTTGCTTCTTCCTTCAATGCTCCTCTCCTCCCTTTCTCTTCTTTGCCCACTCCACCACCTCAATTAATGCCCTCCCACCTCCCTCTCTCTCTCTCTCTGACCCTCCACCACCTCCATTATTACCTCCTTCTCTCTTTACCCATCCACCCATCTCCACTAGCTAGTTCTCTCCCTAGTTAGAGCTATCTAGGTACCTCACTATCTAGATCTACTAGCTAATTAAGAAGGAGAATTGAATATCTTCATGGTGTACAAGCTCCATCTCGGTTGACATTAGGTGAGAAAAAATAAGAGTTGCGCAAGAATGGACATATATGTGTGTTTGTGCATGGTTTCAAGGAGGAACGTGAGCCACTAGTGCGATATGATATATATCGAATTGTGTGTAGCATGTGAGTTGCCTACACTGTGTATTTGTTGAAATGTGGGTGACATGAGTTGCCTATGTTTTGCCGAAATGTCGATTCTTTTTCGTTTCGGTGAATTTCAGGCAAACTCAATATGCATGTCTTATGTTTAGGGAAGGTCATGTCAAATTTTTGTATGAATTTGATGCATGCATGCATGTGTGTACATGGTTATAATTCTTTTGCTCCGTGCAGGCGGTCATGAAGGTTAATGGAAGGATGGTGGAAAGATATTGGCAATCTGCGGTGGACGACATGTATGAAAAAAAGGCTGAAGGATGTTTTATGCCCGTGTCAAAAATGCAAAGGAGGAGTCAGGCTCGACCCCTTTAAGGGTGGTCAATTCAAGGCGCACCTGCTCATGCATGGTTTCATGGTTGGACATACTCGTTGGTTAAGTGAAGATGATGACGATGAGGACGTCGACGGGGCAGGAAATAACGACATGGGGCCAAATGAAGATATGACCGATTCTGGGCCCGAAGAAGAGGGGCTCGGAAATGGTGATGGTGAAGAGGCCGGACCAGACGGAGAAGACACGAACACGCCACAGTGGTCGTCACTACTAAGCTCAGCCATGCGGGACCCGCATGTTCGAGACGTGCTTCGCAAGAAGACGACTAGCGACATAACTGCTTCTAGTGAGGAGGCCAAACTGGCGCAATGGAAGGTAGACTCAATGACTCCATTGTATGATGGTTGCGATCCCGAGGTGACCCGCTTGAGTTTCACGCTAGAACTTCTAAAGATGAAGGCAAAAAACAAATGGACAAACGCAAGCCTGTATGAGTTTCTGAAGTATCTAAAGAAGGTTCTTCCCGCAGGAAGCCCGTGTCCTACTAGTGTCGAGGAGGGAAAGAAAATCATGTGCCCTCTTGACCTGCCACACATTAGATACCCTGCATGCATCGACGATTGCATTCATATATCGGAACGAGCACGCAGAAAAAACCATCTGTCCAAACTAAAATGCTTCATGCTTATGTGTTTATGAGAATTTATATATATATATGTCCTATATATAATAAGTCTATTTTGTATTTATATTTTACTTTCCTTCTATGTCTAATTCAAAAAAACCTCAGCGCCTGGCCAGGCCAGGCGCAGCCCAACTCCCAGCAGGCCGCCAGCCAACGGGCAGGCGAGGCGAGCGCCCGCGCGCTCAACCCTAGCGCTACAGCAGTCACACCTATCTCACGTAGCGCTATCCCCTTTTCATTTTTTTCTTTCTTTCTTCCTTTATTTCTTTCTTTCTTTCTTTCTCTGATCGTTGGACCCTACCTCGTCTTCTTCTCCCGCTACACGTAACGTAACAGGGAGTTCACCACACGCATGACCGGTCGCTCCGATCTTCCCGCAACCGCGCTTCGCGCCTTCCCCTTGCCCAAGCAACATGTCCTATAAAGACCCCTCGCTCTCCTCGCTCGATTCCCGTTGAAAGCCCCCTCCAAAAACGTCCACAGAGCACGCCCGATCCATCCCGATATCGTTCTGTTCATCGCTGTTCATCGCCGCACCCGACGCTGGTGAGCACCCTCTCGACCTCTCCTTCCATCCACGCATTGCCTTCGCCTAGGCGCACTCGCTTGACATGTCTTTTTCATGTCTCGTCAACTATAGGGGGCAAACCAAGCTCGTGCGCCGACCACCGGAGCTACAGAGCGCAACCGCTGTCACCATCGCCCCACTCGCCTCTGTCGTCGCCTACCGCCACCGACCCCACCACGAGGACTCCCTCTCTCCGCAGCATCGCCCCAACATCTTTGCCGTCTTCCCCGACCACCAGAGCCGCTGCCACCACGAAGCCCGAGCCGCCGTCGCCGTCAAGCTCTCTATAAGCCGCCGCCTCCTCTCACATCCATTAGATCAAAATCCAACGCACCAGATTAGATCTAGCCAATGGGTGGTTTTTTATTATTAGATCGGTTTGTTTAGTTTATTCCGGTTTAGATCTAGTCAGTTGAATAGGTCGTTTTTATTCCGCCCATACGCGTTTCTGTTAATTTACGATCGAGCGTCAGATAGCTGTAGATTGCCCACCTTCTAGGCCCAGTAGCGCCCGTTTGTAATTTTAGTTAATTTCGTTTCTGTCTTTCAACAGAAAAGTTTCAATCTTGTAAAACCTGTTTCTCCTAGGATATTTGATATTTTCTAGTGATTCCTTTTGGTCTAGTTTGGAAATTCCCTAAAGTTTCTGTAGATATAAATTTTGTCCAAGTTTGACGTTTTAAAAATTGTTTTGCATGAGTTTTATTCAAACCACAATTTTTGTAATAACTAGAGCTAGAATTAATATTTTTAGGCGATTCTTTTTGCTCATGTTTTCTTGCGATCTTAGCTATCAGTAGGTTTAGTTAGATTAATTTTAGAATTTACTAAAAATATTTTATGTCGAATACAGTACTGTTTTGCTTTTTATCACCTTTGTTACTATTTATTTTATTTTAAATAGTTTCAAAATTAATTTTCTTTTTATTAATTTTTTTGTTCTGTTCAGATTAGTTTTTGTAGAATTAAACATGGAACTTTTATTTGTAGAAAAAATGTTTTAGTTGTTTATTTCTTTTCTTACTAGAAACTTGTTTTAAGCATGAAAGGAGTTTTATAATAGCTTTTAATGCGATTCTGTTGCATTAAATTTATTTGCTTTTTTATTTTCTGTTGTTTAACAAAAACCTTATTTTTGTTCTGTTAAAAAATTATTAATGGAAGAAAGTTTATTTTAGTTTGTTTCACTTAAAGTAAAACTTTGCTTTGACTATAGTTTTCTTTGTTTGTTTTATTGATTGGTATATGTTGTAGTACTTTTGTTTGATGAATACTTATTGTATGTTATTAATTGATTCATTAGACTATCCGGAGTGCGAGGCTTGTGTCTATGAAGTGTTAGAGTTTTAGCGTCGTCAACAAGGCAAGTTCACTTTGATCATGTATTTCCATTACCTATGTTTTATTGCATTAGTAGTTTCTTTCTACCATGAGTAGTAGGATATTGAGCATTGAACTTGAGGTACTATCATGAGGTAGGTGAAATCCAACATCCTATTACCATTGCCCGGGAAGGGTCATACTTCATATTTGCTACACTTTAGTAGACGGGGTTTTGTTATGAGATTCAGAAGTGTTGTGAGGTTAAATAATTCAAGACCTGCATGATGATTCAAGACTTCAAGACTTCAAGGACTCAATATACCTCTGGGTAGATTGGAAAGCATCTGGCAGCCTGATATCTATCATGGTTATGCCTGGGAATCCTGGTATCTACCTATGATCCTCCTGACGGAATGCCACCCAGGCTCAAAGATATGGATGGATACTTCAAGGACGGAAAGCTTACGTGTGCAACTGCAAGCCATTATGGGCTTTAACTTGGTTGACCTTCGTCGAGACTCTAGTTGGTCAGATTGCTAGCAGATGTAGACGAACAGTTGGATTGGATGAGCACTGACTTTCGGCCGGGAATCGCTCTGGAAGATCATGTTTCGATCGTCCTGTTCTCAAACACCAGGCAGTGCGAGGACATAACAGGAGGGATCAGATCTTGCGGGTAAAGTGTACAAGACTCTGCAGAGTAACAATCTAATCGATTAGCCATGTCCCCGGTTATGGACAACTTGAGCACCGGAGATGATACTATCAACCAGTCTCAACACAACTAATTATAATTGAGTGGGTTTATTAATAATTTTGGGATGTGAGAATTGGCTGGCGGAACCATCTCAATAACAACCAGTATTTTGTATTAATTTACAAGCAAGTCCTTTTGTTGTAGGGAAAAAATTACTTTTTGCAAAAACTTAAACTGAGAGCCCCATAGCCAAAATTGCATATAGTGATAGCATTTTATTACTGCTTTCTCTCTATGACTTGCCAGCATATTCAAAATGTTGCAGAGGTTTATTCCGACCAGGAGTGAGGCTACGCTCTACGCTCGATGATTACCCTATGGAGTCGGATGGACTCGCTTATCATCTACGCTTCCACAGTAGTTTATCTCATGAGTTGGCCTTCGTCCGAATTTATTCTATTGTATTAAAGACTCTATATGAGATTCGATGTAATAAAGCATGTGTGATTGCACTTTGATATATTCATTGATGTACTGTGTGTGCCAACATGAATCTTGGGATGGTACATATACACAGAGACTTGACCGGTTTCGGGTCGGGTCGCTACAAAGATGGTATCAGAGCACATGTTGACCGTAGGACGTAACCCCTAGGATCGAAAAGCTATAGGAAAAAACTATTTTACAATTTTCCTATATATCCTTTTGTCTATACTCTTCTCTATTCGTTTCTATCTCTTCTCTAATTCATTAAAATATTTGTTGACCCCATCACCGAGTCTGCTCAATCCGACAAGACCTTTCCCTATGAAGACAACGATGACGAAGAAGAAGCCGGAGCCGACGTTGATCTGATGAAGTCTTCCACCGATGAGAACTAGATTCAGACCACCATGTAAACATTAGAAATTCGTTAGACGGTAGGATTCTCGATTAGTTCGTTACGATCAATGTGTGACACTTGATTGAAGTGATTGGTGTGTTATTGATTGTTGCATACATGTGTGTAGTGTTATTTCTCGTTAGACCCTTGTTCTATTCTAATTTCTCATCCACTCCAACATCAAATGCCTCCGAGACGTGACCCTGAATTCACTTTCCCGCCGGAGGTCACCCAGCTGATCCAACAGCAGAATGCCTTGATGCAGATGCTCATCCAGAACCAAGACAACAACAAGAACAAAAATCCACCGCCACCACCCCCTATCGACAACCTGGCCCGTTTCCTAAGGCTGAATCCGCCGGTGTTCTCTAGCAGCACCAAACCGATTGTAGCTGATGATTGGCTCCACAAGATCGGAAGGGAGCTAGCAACTGCTGGATGCACAGATGCTGAGAAGGTGCGTTTTGCCACACATCAACTGGATGGACCCACAACATCTTGGTGGGAGAACTACAACACCACCTATCCCATCGCCACCATCACATGGGATCAGTTCCAGCAGGCCTTCCGCGCCGCTCATGTCTCAGCTGGAGCCATGAGTCTGAAGAAGCATGAGTTCCGCAACTTACGCCAGGGGAATCGCACTGTGGGGCAGTACATGGATTAGTTCAGCCAGTTAGCTCGCTATGCCCCAGGTGATGTGGCCACAGATGCCGCAAAGCAGGAGAAGTTCATCGAAGGACTCAATGATGAGCTGGGAATGCAGCTGATGGTGGCTACCTTTAACAACTACCAGGAGCTAGTAGACAAGGCCATCATCCTTGAAGGCAAGCAGCAGCAATCATTTTGGGGTTATGCATTAGAGACAGTTGCATTCATGTTAAATAGGGCACCGTCTAAATTCGTTGAGACAACACTGTATGAACTGTGGTTTGGCAAGAAACGTAAGCTATCGTTTCTTAAAGTTTGGGGTTGCAACACTTATGTCAAAAGGCTTCATCCTGATAAGCTCGAACCCAAATCGGGGAAGTGCGTCTTCATAAGATACCCTAAGGAAACAATTGGGCACACCTTCTACCATAGATCCAAAGGCAAGATCTTTGTTGCGGAGAATGGAACATTTCTAGAGAAGGAGTTTCTCTCGAAAGAAGTGAGTGGGAGGAAAGTAGAACGTGATGAGCTAATTGTACCTTCTCTCAATTTGGAAAGTAGCACAACAGAGAAATCCATTCCCATGATGCCTACACCAACTAGAGAGGAAGCTAATGATGATGATCATGAAACTTTGGATTAAGTTACCACTGGACCTCATAGGTCGAACAGAGCATGTTCCGCACTAGAGTGGTACAGTAATCCTATCCTGGAAGTCATGTTACTAGACCATGACAAACCTACGAACTATGAAGAGGCAATAATGAGCCCATATTCTGACAGATGGCTTGAGTCCATGAAATCTGAGATAGGATCCATGTATGAGAACAAAGTATGGACTTTGGTGGGCTTGCCCGATGATCGGCAAGCCATAGAAAATAAATGGATCTTCAAGAAGAAGATAGGCGTTGATGGTAATGTTACTATCTACAAAGCTTGACTTGTGCAAAAGGTTTTCGAATAGTTCAAGGGGTTGACAACGAGGATACTTTCTCACCCATAGCGATGCTTAAGTTTGTCCGACTCATGTTAGCAATTGCTGCATTTTATGATTATGAAATTTGGCAAATGGACATGAAAACTGCATTCCTTAGTGGATTTCTTAAGGAAGAGTGGTATATGATGCAACCAGAAGGTTTTGTCGATCCTAAAGGTGCTAACAAAGTGTGCGAACTCTAGCGATCCATCTATGGACTGGTGCAAGCATCTCAGAGTTGGAATACACACTTTGATGAGGTGGTCAAAGCATATGGTTTTATATAGACTTTCAGTGAAGCCTGTATTTACAAGAAAGTTATTGGGAGCTCTATATCGTTTCTAATATTATATGTAGATGACATATTGTTGATTGGAAATGATGTAGAATTTCTGGATAGCATAAAAGGCTACTTGAATAACAGTTTTTCAATGAAAGACCTCGGTGAAGCTACTTATATATTGGGCATCAAGATCTATAGAGATAGATCAAGAAGCTTAATGGGACTTTCACAAAGCACATACCTTGACATAATTTTGAAGAAGTTCAAAATGGACCAGTCAAAGAAAGGGTTCTTGCCTGTGTTGCAAGGTGTGAAGTTGAGTCGGACTCAAAGCGCGACCACTGCGGAAGATAGAGAGCAAATGAAAGTCATTCCATATGCCCCAGCCATAGGTTCTATCATGTATGCTATGCTGTGTATCAGACCTGATGTGTGCCTTGCCATAAGTCTGGCAGGGAGGTACCAAAGTAATCCAGGAGTGGATCACTGGACAACGGTCAAGAACATCCTGAAGTACCTGAAAAGGACCAAGGATATGTTTCTCATTTATGGAGGTGACAAAGAGCTCGTCGTAAAATGGTTACGTCAATGCTAGCTTTGACACTGATCCATATGACTCTAAGTCACAAATCGGATACGTATTTATATTGAATGGTGGAGCTGTCAGTCGGTGTAGTTCCAAGCGGAGCGTCGTGGCGGGATCTATGTGTGAAGCGGAGTACATAGCTGCTTCGGAAGCAACAGATGAAGGAGTCTGGATGAAGGAGTTCATATCCAATCTAGGTGTAATACCTAGTGCATCGGGTCCAATGAAAATCTTTTGTGACAATACTGGAGAGATTGCCTTGCCAAAGGAATCCAGATTTCACAAGAGAACCACACACATCATGAGACACTTCAACTCCATCCGTGAACAAGTCAAGGAGGGAGACATAGAGATTTGCAAAATACATATGGATCTAAATGTAGCACACGCGTTGACTAAGCCTCTTCCGCAAGCAAAACATGATGTAACATCCCAAATTTTCAATTTGGAATGTTATACATTAGATCATCATGCATATCATATTTTATTTTGCATTTTGGTTGATCCTAGAAAATTCTACGCAACTCAATGACCCACGGAGAGAGTTGGGGATTTCGTTATTTTCATATTTGAGTTTTCTCAAATTTTGAGAATAGGATCATTTGATTTTATTTATTTTATCATCAATTATTTCTATTACAAAAATATGAGAGAGGGAATAAAATGACTTTCCCAAAAATAAAGAAATATTGAGGATTTAATAATAAAAATCAAATAAGATTTTATTTCGGAGTTTTTTGGTGTTTTATTTGAATTTAGGAAAAATGTGCGTTTTTCAAAATTTCATTTAGGTCCCAAATAAATGTTCACCTTGTGCGGCTTGATTTTAGAAGCCCGTGAAAATTTATTTCGAAATTTTTGGAGTCCGTTTAGTATTTCTTTTTATTTTTCTTCCGAGCGGAATAAAAAAACGAACCGACCTAGGGGCCGTGTCCGACTCGGACTCCCGGCCCACAAGGCTTTATAAGCCGGGGGGGGAGGCCCAGCCGAAGCCAGCCACCCGCGCCCCAACCCTAGCGCCGCCGCCGCCCCGCCGCCTCTCCGCGCCGCCGCCGTCGGACGCCGCCCGCCGCCGCCTCCGGACGCCGCCCGCCGCCGCCGCCGGAAGCCGCCCGAGGTTCGCCGCCGCCTCGTTTTTCGTGCCGTCGTAAAAAAATCGGCGTTCGTCGTTTTTTTTCTTTTTCTCGGATTAAATCTGCGATTTTTCTGATCGCGATTCCTGATCCGATTTTCGTTTTAGTATAACTTTTCGCTCGTTTATCGGAATCAGGCGATTCAAGTGCCTAGAGTTTTGTCTCGAAACCCTCTATCCGTTTAACCAACTTAAACAAGATTTTGCTACTGTAAAATTTGCCCTAGGTCCAGATTACTAGAACGAAGTTGTTTTCTTTCGCCGTTTGACTTTCGTTGCTTCGTTTGATTTGATTCTTTTTGCCAACCGGAGTTCTTAAGTTGAACCTTCTGGTTAGATCTCTTATTTGAGTTTTACCTGTGCATTAGATGAGTACTTATTGTATGCTTGTTTATTTGTTTGCGATGGAATACCCGGAGTGCGCCGCCTGTTACTTCGAATCGTTAGGTTTCGCGGATCATCAGCTAGGCAAGTAACACTTTGATCATACCTTTTCTACTACCCAGTTTTATTGCATTAGATCAATCCTCACACATTGCATGATTAGGATCTAATTAAATTGTGGGATGGGAAGTAGATGAGGTAGTACCTATTACCTGTTATTATCAAACCTTTGGGAGTTACTTCTGCGTTTGCTTATTATGCCATGCTATGCTAGTAGACGTGGATTGGGTGAGTGATATCCATTACAGATGTGAGATTGTTAACTAATGGTTTATCTAAGGTGGCAACTTAAACACACATCTGGGTGGATTGAGGCACCTGGGTATTCTAGGAATTGCCTGTTTTCTTTTGGACCGCCACCCAGGTTCAAAGGGATCACGAGACTATTCATACTAGAAACTTCGGTGTGCAGCCACAAGCTATTATGGGCTCTAGCATAGTTGACTAAGTCGTGCGAACTCTTACAATGGTAGACTAGCAGATGTAGGGGATGTAGGTGGTACGGTCTACCCGATCATAAGGTGCTAGCGCTTCTTAAAGACTATGTCTCGGTCATCCGTCTTCTCAAACACCATGTAGTGCGAGAAACCAAATGGAGGCGATCGAGTCTTGTGGGGAAAAGTGCGCAAACCTCTGCAGAGTGTAATAAACTAATCATGGTTAGCCGTGTCCCCGGTTATGGACATCTTGAGTATCTAGTACTTGGATTATCATGTGAATCTCAACATGTTACTCTAAATTAATTTTGTTGGGTTATGTTTAATGATGATGCTTAATTGGGATTGAGAATGCTGTCAACCATTCTCAATGTTTAACAACCACCATGATAGTTAAATAAATTTATTCCTTTGAAGTAGGGAAAAATTGGCTTTACGCAAAACTGTAACCATAGGGCTTTCCACCAGCCAAATATGCATATAGTATAGCTGTTACATTCCATTACTCTCTATGTGTTACCTTGCCAGCATATTCCATGTGCTGACCCGTTTCGGGCTGCAACGTTAATGTTGCAGACTTTTCAGACAACGATTAAGGAGTTTTTAGGTCGTGGTTCTATACTCAGTGATGCCGTTGGAGTTGATGGACTCACCTATCTTCCAAGCCTTCCACTGTTATAGTTATTAGATGGCCTTAAGCCATATTTATTATAATAAGTTCTCTTTTGAGACACTCGATGTAATAAGTGTGTGATTGCTACTCTGCTATAAATCCTCCGAGTACTGTGTGGTGTCAGCATTACTGATCCAGGGATGACACCGGAGCACAGAGATCAGACTGTTTGAGGTCTAGTCGCTACAGAGATGGTATCAGAGCACACGCTGACTGTAGGACACGACCACTAAGCTAAAGACCTAGATCACTATTCACTCTCTCCTCTTCTGACCTCTCATCTTTTCTATTCTTTAGGATGGCGGATGCAAGGAACAAGTTCACACAACCGGATGAAGATACACCCTTTGGACGTCACTTGAAGGAAGTCAATAGATACCTGAACATAGGAGTACCAAGCTTCACAGGAACCTACAACGCCACTTTACCTGAAGAAGAGCGTTGGATGATTCAAGTTCAAGTTCCAGGAAGGACGTTCATGCCAGTCACTGAGCCCATAGAATTTTCTTTTGATGCACCAACTTGGAGTCTAGGAAAGAGCATGGCAGCTCACATCGCCATGGGACGCATTGGAGAAGTCTACCGCAAGGATCTCAAGGATACTATCTACCAGATTTGTGGGCGCCGAGATGAGCACTGGGAGATGATCAACACCCGGAAGGATAGATCAATTGCAGCTTTTATCCAGGACTTAAACCAGCACATTCGACGACAGGAGAACCAGATGTGCGCCGACATGATAGATCTGAAGAAGGCTAAGACTAGAATCAAGGAACTGGAGGAAGAACTCAAGGCTACACGTGAAGATTATGAAAAGGAAATTGAAGTATTGGTGGATAAGAATGCCGACCTAACTATGAAGCTAGCAGTATTTATGGGAGGCCCTACGCCAGTAGATGAAGACGCAGAACGCCAGGAGATTAGCTCGGAAGACTACATCATCATCGACGGCACTGACTCGGAACCAGATAGTAGCGATGATGACTATGTTGATGAAGCTGGAGCAGATATCATGGAGTCTGCAACCGAAGAATATTTCTAGTAGACCACCTCATCAGTAGTAGTAGTCCACCATGTAAATACAGTAGTCCGAGCACTTTTGCGATAGTTAGATCGATTGTATGCCCTTGTTTGATTGATTGAAGTGAATTGTTTGCTTTTGCCTCATGTGCATACGGGTAGTGTTTTCTCTTTAGACCCCCTCTATTCTTATATCTCATCTTTTCTAAACCCTCAGATGCCTCCGAGATGTGACCCTGGATTTTCCTTTCCACCGGAGCTCACCCAGTTGATCCAGCAGCAGAACACATTGATGCAGTTACTAGTCCAGAATCAGAATCAGGGGAACAACAACAACAACCCACCACCACCACCACCACCTGTTGACCACTTAGCCCGTTTTCTTAGGCTGAATCCGCCGGTGTTTTCCAGTAGCACCGAGCCGATAGTAGCAGATGATTGGCTCCGCAGGATAGCTAGGGAGTTGACCACAGCAGGATGCACAGTTGCGGAGAAGGTGAAGTTTGCCGCACATCAGCTAGAAGGACCCGCAGCATCATGGTGGGAGAATTTCACAGCCACTTTCCCTGTCGACACTGTCACATGGGACCAGTTTCAGCAGGCTTTTCATACTGCACATGTTTCAGCAGGAGCTATGGCCATGAAGAAGCGTGAGTTTCGCAACTTGCGCCAAGGAGGAAGGACAGTTGGCCAGTATGTGGAGGAATTTAGTAAGCTAGCACGTTATGCCCCGGATGACGTCGCTACGGATGCAGCAAAGCAGGAGAAGTTTCTGGAAGGACTGAATGATGAGTTGAGCATGCAGTTGATGGTAGCAACCTTCAACAACTACCAGGAGTTGGTAGATCATGCTCTTATGATTGAAGGGAAGCAGCAGCAAATTGAGAATCGCAAGAGGAAGTATGGACAAGGAAAGTACAATTCAGGAACTCAGCAGAAGCCACGTTTTACCCCTAGACCGGGAGGACATTTTCAGCATACCCATGGAGGAGGTAGCTCGCACAATCACAATGGCACCAAGAATGGTAATGGCAATGGAGGAAGCAACGGCCAGAATCGCACCAACCCCTCAACCCCAGCCAAGAAGGACTTGAGCCAAGTCACTTGTTTTAAGTGTTCGAAGACCGGACATTATGCCAATGAATGTCCTGAATTACAAAATGGAAATAGTAATGGAAGTTCTGGGAAGAAGCCGGACCCTTTTAACAGGGGACAAGTGAACCACGTTAGCGTGGAGGAGGTTGAAGCTCAGCCCGATGCAGTAATAGGTAAGTTTTTGGTTAAGTCATTTACCGCACTCGTTCTTTTTGATACTGGTGCAACGCATTCATACATCTCAAGGGGATTTGTGGATAAGTATAACCTACCAACCCAAGCCCTTAGGTCACCCATGTTAGTAACCTCGCCCGGAGCAGAGTATGTGGCTAGTCTATGGTGTGATCGGTTACCATTAAGGATTGGTAACTATGTTTTTCCCTCAGACCTAATAGTATTGGAATCCCAAGGATTGGATGTGATATTAGGCATGGATTGGTTATCAAAGTATGAAGGGAATATTGAATGTGCTAGTAAGTCAATTTTGCTTACCACCCCAGAAGGGAGAAGGATCAAGTATGTATCCCGGCATGTGCCAAATAGGACTCAAGTAAATTGCTTAACAGGAGTTGTGTAGGAGGAAGTACCAGTGGTAAGGGATTTCCCTGATGTATTTCCAGAGGAGTTGCTAGGCATGCCACTGGATAGAGATATTGAGTTTTTGATTGAGCTATTGCCAGGCACAGGGCCAATATCAAAGATACCATATAGGATGCCAGCAAAGGATTTGGTGGAAATTAAGAAGCAGATTAAGGAGTTACTGGATAAGGGATATATTTGCCCAAGTTCTTCGCCTTGGGGATCGCCAGTACTTCTAGTGGAGAAGAAGGATGGATCGTTAAGGATGGTTGTTGATTATCGAGGATTGAATGAAGTAACGATCAAGAACAAGTACCCACTACCAATGATCAACGATCTGTTTGATCGATTGCAAGGAGCTAAGGTATTTTCCAAGATCGATCTGCGATCAGGATACCACCAGTTGAAGATTCGAGAACAGGATATTCCGAAGACATCTTTTACCACCAGGTATGGGCTGTATGAGTATACCATTATGTCATTTGGTCTGACTAACGCACCTGCCTATTTTATGAACATGATGAACAAAGTGTTTATGGAGTTTTTGGATAAGTTCATCGTAGTGTTCATTGATGATATCCTGGTTTATTCGAAGAATGAAGAGGAGCATAAGGAACATTTGCGTTTGGTACTTGGAAAGCTCAGAGAACATCAATTATATGCCAAGTTCAGCAAATGTGAGTTTTGGTTGAAGGAAGTAGGATTCCTCGGACACATTACATCTAGAGAAGGTATAGCAGTTGATCCCACTAAAGTTGAAACCATGACCAAATGGGAAGCCCCAACAATAGTTGGAGAGATCCGGAGTTTTCTTGGACTCGCAGGATACTACCGGAGATTTATTGAGAATTTCTCAAAGATTGCGAAGTCTATGACTGAGTTGTTAAAGAAGGATACCAAGTTCATATGGACAGAGGAATGTGAGGCTAGTTTCCAGGAGTTGAAGAAACGCTTAGTTACCTCACCAGTGTTGATTTTGCCGGACCAGACCAAAGATTATGAGGTGTATTGCGACGCTTCACGTCGAGGACTTGGAGCAGTGCTTATGCAGGAAGGGAGAGTTGTTTCATATGCCTCAAGACAACTGAAGCCTCATGAGTTGAATTATGCTACGCATGATTTGGAGTTAGCAGTCGTAGTGCATGCATTGAAGACATGGAGACATTTCCTCGTTGGAAATCATTGTGAGGTGTACACGGATCATAAGAGTTTGAAGTACATTTTCACACAGAAGGAGTTAAATCTCAGACAAAGGAGATGGTTGGAGCTTATTAAGGATTATGATATGAAATTGCATTATCATCCTGGAAAGGCTAATGTAGTAGCAGACGCATTAAGCCGCAAGAGCCATGTCAATACGTTAATGACGGGAGAAATACCAAGGGAGTTAGCCGAAAATCTTCGTGAACTTTGTTTGGAAATAGTTCCGAGAGGCTATGTAGCAGCATTGGAGATTCAGTCAACTTTGATGGATAGAATCAGAGAAGCTCAGAAAGCTGACAAAGAGATTGCCGCTATAAAGGAGAAACTGAGCAAAGGAAAAGCTAAAGGATTTCGTGAGGATGAGCACGACACCCTATGGTTTGAAGACCGTGTTTACGTGCCCAATGACCCGGAGATCAGGAAGTTGATTTTGCAAGAGGCACATGATTCACCATATTCGATTCACCCAGGTAATACCAAGAAGTATTTGGATTTGAAGGATATTTTGTGGTGGAACAGAATGAAGAAGGATATTGCGGAGTATGTAGCAGTTTGTGATGTATGTCAGAGAGTAAAGGCAGAGCATCAGAAGCCAGCAGGATTGTTACAACCATTGCCGATACCCGAATGGAAGTGGGATAAGCTAGGCATGGATTTTATCACGGGATTACCCAAGACTCGTTTAGGCTATGACTCGATTTGGGTTGTAGTTGATCGATTGACGAAAGTAGCTCATTTCATCCCAGTAAAGACCACTTATACCAGTGCTAAGTTGGCAAAGATATACATGACCAGGATCGTATGTCTGCATGGAGTTCCAAGGAGTATCGTATCAGATAGAGGAACCCAGTTTACCTCAAAGTTCTGGAAGCAGTTGCACGAAACTTTGGGAACCAGGCTAGAATTCAGTACAGCTTTTCATCCACAGACAGATGGACAGACCGAGAGAGTTAATCAAATTTTGGAGGATATGCTGAGAGCTTTTGCGCTAGATTACGGATCTAGTTGGGACGATAATTTGCCATATGCAGAGTTCTCTTACAACAACAGTTACCAAACCAGTTTGAAGATGGCCCCTTTCGAAGCTTTATACGGAAGGAGGTGCAGGACACCGTTGTCATGGGACGAAGTTGGAGACCGCCAGTTGTTTGGACCTGACTTGATTAAAGAGTCTGAACAGAAGGTGAAGTTGATTCGCGATAGGCTCAAGGTAGCCCAGTCCAGACAGAAAAGTTATGCGGATTCTAAACGCAAGGAGACAGTTTACGAAGTTGGAGATAGATCTTATCCTCGAGTATCACCACTTCGGGGAACAAAGCGTTTTGGAGTTAAAGGGAAGTTAGCACCACGATTTGTAGGACCATATCGAGTTTTGGAACGTATGGGAGAAGTGGCCTACAAGTTGGAATTGCCTGAAGGATTGTCAGGAGTTCATGATGTGTTCCACGTTTCTCAGTTAAAGAAGTGCCACGCGGAGATGGCTGACATAACGTTGAGAGACACAATGCCATTGGAGAATATTCAGTTGGATAACGATTTGACCTACGAGGAGAAACCAGTTAGGATTCTCGAGTTTGCCAGTCGAGTCACTCGCAGCAAGGTTATCAAGTTTTGCAAAGTTCAGTGGAGCCACCACTCAGAGGATGAAGCCACCTGGGAGCGAGAGGAAGATTTGCTCAAAGACCACCCTCACCTATTTTCTAGACAACCCGAATCTCGAGGGCGAGATTCATCTTAAGGGGGGGTAGGTTTGTAACATCCCAAATTTTCAATTTGGAATGTTATACATTAGATCATCATGCATATCATATTTTATTTTGCATTTTGGTTGATCCTAGAAAATTCTACGCAACTCAATGACCCACGGAGAGAGTTGGGGATTTCGTTATTTTCATATTTGAGTTTTCTCAAATTTTGAGAATAGGATCATTTGATTTTATTTATTTTATCATCAATTATTTCTATTACAAAAATATGAGAGAGGGAATAAAATGACTTTCCCAAAATAAAGAAATATTGAGGATTTAATAATAAAAATCAAATAAGATTTTATTTCGGAGTTTTTTGGTGTTTTATTTGAATTTAGGAAAAATGTGCGTTTTTCAAAATTTCATTTAGGTCCCAAATAAATGTTCACCTTGTGCGGCTTGAAAATTTATTTTGGAATTTTTGGAGTCCGTTTAGTATTTCTTTTTATTTTTCTTCCGAGCGGAATAAAAAAAAACGAACCGACCTAGGGGCCGTGTCCGACCCGGACTCCCGGCCCACTAGGCTTTATAAGCCGGGGGGGTGGGGGGAGGCCGAGCCGAAGCCAGCCACCCGCGCCCCAACCCTAGCGCCGCCGCTGCCGCGCCGCCTCTCCGCGCCGCCGCCGGACACCGCCGCCGCCGCACGTCGCCCGAGGTTCGCCGCCGCCTCGTTTTCCGTGCCGTCGTAAAAAAAATCGGCGTTCGTCGTTTTTTTTCTTTTTCTCGGATTAAATCCGCGATTTTTCTGATCGCGATTCCTGATCCGATTTTCGTTTTAGTATAACTTTTCGCTCGTTTATCGGAATCAGGCGATTCAAGCGCCTAGAGTTTCATCTCGAAACCCTCTATCCGTTTAACCAACTTAAACAAGATTTTGCTACTATAAAATTTGCCCTAGGTCCAGATTACTAGAACGAAGTTGTTTTCTTTCGCCGTTTGACTTTCGTTGCTTCGTTTGATTTGATTCTTTTTGCCAACCGGAGTTCTTAAGTTGAACCTTCTGGTTAGATCTCTTATTTGAGTTTTACCTGTGCATTAGATGAGTACTTATTGTATGATTGTTTGTTTGTTTGCGATGGAATACCCGGAGTGCGCCGCCTGTTACTTCGAATCGTTAGGTTTCGCGGATCATCAGCAAGGCAAGTAACACTTTGATCATACCTTTTCTACTACCCAGTTTTATTGCATTAGATCAATCCTCACACATTGCATGATTAGGATCTAATTAAATTGTGGGATGGGAAGTAGATGAGGTAGTACCTATTACCTGTTATTATCAAACCTTTGGGAGTTACTTCTGCGTTTGCTTATTATGCCATGCTATGCTAGTAGACGTGGATTGGGTGAGTGATATCCATGACAGATGTGAGATTGTTAACTAATGGTTTATCTAAGGTGGCAACTTAAACACACATCTGGGTGGATTGAGGCACCTGGGTATTCCAGGACTTGCCTGTTTTCTTTTGGACCGCCACCCAGGTTCAAAGGGATCACGAGACTATTCATACTAGAAACTTCCGTGTGCAGCCACAAGCTATTATGGGCTCTAGCATAGTTGACTAAGTCGTGCGAACTCTTACAATGGTAGACTAGCAGATGTAGGGGATGTAGGTGGTACGGTCTACCCGATCATAAGGTGCTAGCGCTTCTTAAAGACTATGTCTCGGTCATCCGTCTTCTCAAACACCATGTAGTGCGAGAAACCAAATGGAGGCGATCGAGTCTTGTGGGGAAAAGTGCGCAAACCTCTGCAGAGTGTAATAAACTAATCATGGTTAGCCGTGTCCCCGGTTATGGACATCTTGAGTATCTAGTACTTGGATTATCATGTGAATCTCAACATGTTACTCTAAATTAATTTTGTTGGGTTATGTTTAATGATGATGCTTAATTGGGATTGAGAATGCTGTCAACCATTCTCAATGTTTAACAACCACCATGATAGTTAAATAAATTTATTCCTTTGAAGTAGGGAAAAATTGGCTTTACGCAAAACTGTAACCATAGAGCTTTCCACCAGCCAAATATGCATATAGTATAGCTGTTACATTCAATTACTCTCTATGTGTTACCTTGCCAGCATATTCCATGTGCTGACCCGTTTCGGGCTGCAACGTTAATGTTGCAGACTTTTCAGACGACAATTAAGGAGTTTTTAGGTCGTGGTTCTATACTCAGTGATGCCGTTGGAGTTGATGGACTCACCTATCTTCCAAGCCTTCCACTGTTATAGTTATTAGATGGCCTTAAGCCATATTTATTGTAATAAGTTCTCTTTTGAGACACTCGATGTAATAAGTGTGTGATTGCTACTCTGCTATAAATCCTCCGAGTACTGTGTGGTGTCAGTATTACTGATCCAGGGATGACACCGGAGCACAGAGATCAGACTGTTTGAGGTCTGGTTGCTACACATGATCAGCACCATGACTCCATGGGTGTTAGATTTATTACAATGTAATATAGATTATTGACTCTAGTGGAAGTGGGAGACTAAAGGAAATATGCCCTCGAGGAAATAATAAAGTTGTTATTTTGTATTTTCTTATTCATGATAAAGGTTTATTATTCATGCTAGAATTGTATTGATCAAAAGCTAAATACATGTGTGAATGCATAAACAAACACCATGTCCCTAGTGAGCCTCTACTTGACTAGCTCGTTGATCAAAGATGGTTAAGATTTCCTAACCATGGACATGAGTTGTCATTTCATAACGGGATCACATCATTAGGAGAATGATGTGATGGACAAGACGCATCCATTAGCTTAGCATTATGATCGTTCAGTTTTATTGCTATTGCTTTCTTCATGTCAAATACATATGCCTTGGACTATGAGATTATGCAACCCCCGGATAACACAGGAATGCCTTGTGTGCTATCAAACGTCACAACGTAATTGGGTGATTATAAAGATGCTCTACAGGTATCTCCAAAGGTGTTTGTTGAGTTGGCATAGATTGAGATTATGATTTGTCGCTCCGAGTATCGGAGAGGTATCTCTGGGCCCTCTCGGTAATACACATCATAAGCTTGCAAGCAAACGGCTACGGAGTTAGTCACGAGGTGATGTATTACGGAACGAGTAAAATAAACTTGCCGGTAACGAGATTGGACTAGGTATGAAGATACCGACGATCGAATCTCAGGAAAGTAACATACCGATGGACAAAGGGAATTACGTATGTTCTCATAACGGTTCGTTCGATAAAGATCTTAGAATATGTAGGTGCCAATATGGGCATCCAGGTTCCACTATTGGTTATTGACCAGAGAGGTGTCTCGGTCATGTCTACATAGTTCTCGAACCCGTAGGGTACGCATGCTTAACGTTCGATCACGACATAGTATTATATGAGTTATGTGATTTGGTGATCGATTGTTGTTCGGAGTCCCAGATGAGATCATGGACATGAAAAGGAGTCTTGAAATGGTAGAGAGGTAAAGATTGATATATAGGACAATAGTATTCGGACACCGGAAGTGTTTCAGGGGGTACCGGGTACTTATTGGGTCACCGGAAGGGGTTCCGGGCACCCCCGACAAAAGATATGGGCCTTATGGGCCAAGAGGGGAACGCACCAGGCACAATGGGCTGGTGCGCCCCCCATATGGGCTGTCCAAGGAGGAGAATGAAAGAGGAGAAGGGAAAGGAAGGAGAGGAATTGGATTCCCCCTTCCTTCCCTCTCCCCCTCTCTTTCCTCCCCCCTCCAACATATATGGCAGGGGGCAGCTAGGGAGGAGCCCAAGTAGGATTCAGTCCTACTTGGGGCGCCTCCTGGCCTCTCCCCTCCCCCTCCCACCTATATATATGTGGGCAGGGGCGCCTAGCACACCCCAGACAATTGTTTAGCCGTGTGCGGCGCCCCCCTCCACTGTTTACACCCCGGTCATATTTTCGTAGTGCTTAGGCCAAGCCCTACGAGGATCACTTCACCATCACCGCCACCATGTCGTCATGTTGACGGAACTCATCTACTACCTCGACGTCTTACTGGATCAACAAGGCGTGGGACGTCACCGAGCTGAACGTGTGCAGAACACGGAGGTGCTGTGCGTTCGGTGCTTGATCGATGGAAGAGCGAAGAAGTTTGACTACATCAACCGCGTTGAGAAACGCTTCCGCTTACAGTCTACGAGGGTATGTAGACACACTCTCCCCCTCGTTGCTATGCATCTCCATGGATAGATCATTGCGTGTGTGTAGAAAAAAATTGTTTTCCACGCAACGATTCCCAACAGCCCCCCAGGAGGTTCTTCTTCCCAATAGATGTAAAGGTGCAGGCGTGCATCAGGGCACAATAGGGACATCAACCCACGCTTCAAGGCCCTATGTAAACCTTTCATCCGTGAAACCTTTTTCTTTCTCACAAAGTGCCTGTAACAGATGCTTCGGCAGTTCGAATTGTACGGATAGACGTCATGAGCTTCTTGGAAATAAAGACCACTTTTTACGGTCACCCTGCAGTCATTTACATTGCACCCATTTTTTCCGCTGTTCGACAATGCTATAAACTAGTTCGACACAATTTTTAGTTAAAATTAAATCGACTATTAGACTGGGGGCTCGACCACAATGCTAGCCCTATGCATCAATTCTAGCACTATCTTTTCTCTATGTGTTCGGCGTCTCGGATATTGCATTATATGAATCAGTTCCGAATTATGTCTTGGGTCAATAGTTGGGTTGCCCGGCTCCCATGCTTACCTTCTTACGTTCCGCATGTTCAGCTAAGAAGGTAAAGGGAGAACCACTGTGATTGTACTTCTAGGTAACCTAGCTAAGTACATCAGTGGAGAAAGCTGAAAACTGGCTGTCAAAATATGCGAGAACTGGTCGGCGATCCGATGAGAAGTGTTAAACTAAAAATTGATGGTGATTACCTCGTGTTATACGAAGGGTTTCTCTTTAAACCACGTGATAAAGGCATATGCCTCATCCCTATAGAACATCACAAAAACACTAGGGGCTAGTCACTAGCCCCCGCAGTCAAGCTCCTATGGCTAAGTGAAGGTAATAAAGACGCATAGTTTGATTGCCTTGTTCCCCTCCTGCACTACTGCCTACGGGCACCGAGACATTGGCTAAGGGTCGCAGTGCGGAGGATGAAACACCCCTCGTGGTATCTACATGGGGGCTGAAGCTGGTGACAGGTAACTTTAAGATTCAAGACGGCCGCACAGGAGTCAAAATAAAATCAACAAAGATTCATGTATGATAAACTATACAAAGTGCCGCATTATAAAGCGAAAAGGTCTAAGCGTCATTTAATACATGATAACTCACTCAAGGATTACATCTTTGGGACATTGTTCCTCTATCGCCCGAGCACCATCCATAACTATGGGGAAATACTACTCGCGACGGCGATGCTCCTTTCCAACAGGCGAGGGGTCGATGACCATCTCAACTGGCTTGATTTTAGGCCAGTTGACCATGGTCTTCGCAAAGGCCATCCGAGCTCCTTCAATGCACATGGAGCACTTCACAGTGTCAACCCGGGAGGACGCGCTTCGCAGCTTCTGCACCAGGCCAAAGTAACTGCTCAGTATTGGCTCTGCAGGCCACAACCAGACACAGAGGTATTTCATGGCTGGTTTTGCCATCCGATGTAGTTCTATCAACTACTTCATCTAGTTGCTCAAGTGGGGATGGTGTTCGGGCGCCTAGAACTGCGCCTAGAACAACCTGTGTTTAGTATCACCCTCCCGAGCTGCGTAATGCATCGCAGCATCCGCCGCACTCCTCAGAAGATCCACAAATGCGCCTTAGGAACACCAGACTCATGTGAGCAACACGAACCTGTGGCCTCCAAACACACACTGTAGTAAGTATTGCTTAACATCGGCGATTTACTTAACTTGATGGAGCTCTTATCGGGCGCCCCACGTCTCCATCATCGCCTCTTGGATCTCCTGCTTGACCTTGGAAAGCTTGGTGCCATGATCATTATTTTTCTGCTCAAGGTCCTCACATTTAGTGACGGCATCTGTTGTAGGGTGAAACCCTAGTGGAGATCTTTCCACACATGGGGGGGGGAGTGATGAACACACAAGAACACAAGGGGAAATCACTCAAACAAACCGAAATCACGCATCCACTAGAGTAGCATACATGAGATCCACAAGAATACAATAACAATTCAAGGAAAATAGCACTAGGATAAACTTCTTCCCACTCCCTAGAGAGGTGAGGTCTTGGTGATGATCTTCTCCAAGAGGAGGGCTTGATAATCCAATAGGATTCTTCCCAAGGGGAGTTTTCATCTCCAAGAGGAGGGAAAGATGAGCAAAGATCTCACAATGTCTATCAAATACTTTGCTAACCCTAAAAACGAGCTAGGTGAGGGGTACTTATAGCCTAGGTACGAAATAAGAGGAAAACAGGGAGTGTCCAGGACCTCCCCAACTTCAATCTTCTCGTTCCATTCTTCCTTCTCCTTCTCCTCCTAGCTCCTAGCTCCTTCATGGACTTCTTCTTGGTACCTAAGAATGAACAATGTTTCCATTTGACGTAGGACTGATGAGGACATCAATACCATTGTTACACTCACAGCCCCTGCTATTATACATACTGGACCAATTACTAGAGCTCGTGCACGCAAATTAAATTATGAGGTACTTCCGTTTCTTGCTAACAATTCTAATGTTTGTGAGAATATGATGCTGCCTAAATTGGATAATTTTTTCTTACAAATGAAGGGCCTAGCTTGGACAAGAAAGATGAACCTTGGAGCAAGTTCAAGCATGGAGGTGATGGCATGCGCAAGGGGAATAAGAACGGAGTTACAAGTGATGATTTTGGGACTTTGAAGCCACCATAATGAGTGCATGAAGCGTTGGACGAAATATACAAGATGTCACTTCATAAATTTCGTCCAGAGGCTTTTCTAGGTGCTGCGTCCCCTTATTATTGGGCCAAGCCCATGCCATTTAGAAATACTTGAGTATAGGCTGTTTTTAGAGACCGTATGTGTGGGGAAATAAGAGTTAGGGTTGGTTTCGGACCCCTCCTCCAAGGGCCATGAAATTCCCCCCTCTTCCTCCATATATATACAGCCCTTAGGGCATCGTTTAGACTTTAGGTTTTGTTTAGATTAAAAGTTTGCCATAGCTGCAACTTCGCGTACTTTGTTTGTGTTCAACGACCAGACCAAGACGTCATAGAACCCCATCTTGATCAATAAAGCTTTCATCTTATATTCGCAATATCCAGATTGCAATCACAGTTTCTTCCTTGTTCTTTGTTTGCTCGCAGGAAATAGACCCTCGTGGTCAGGTTGATCGTGCTTCAGTGTGGTGAATAACCCCTCGGAAGTTGGTTTAGCGATTTCTAAGGCATGACGTCTTTGCATGTTCATAGTCGGATCATTAAAGTCAAGTCCCACAGAAAACGATATCTATCTCATCAAAACATTGGGACACCTTGTCCTCTATCAAGGACCCAACTCTCATGTGAATCTGGATGAAGTACGAAGAGGAAAGAGTTAACCTCAGTTTCGATGGCACATGCGCAAGCTCTTATCATTGGTCCTCTTTGTGCTTGTGGTATTGACGGAATGTCCATGGGGATGGTCGAGGGATGCTCTGCTGAAAGCACAAGTGCTCCCTAGGTGGTTTTGATAATTGATGACAACATATCTCTTGTTGGACTAACACTTCTATCTAGCATGTTTCAGATAAGTTCAACAATGGAGTGGCATGGCATGGATGTGAAAGTGGAACCCTCAAAATGCTAAGGACAATGGATTGGCTCAAGCTCAAAAGCTCAAGACTCTTCATTTTATATTTTAGTGATCCAAGATCACATTGAGTCCATAGGAAAAGCCAATACTATTAAGGAGGGATGAGGTGTTGCTTAATGAGCCTCTTGCTTCATGTGCTTAGTGATATGCTCCAAAATCCTCAACTACTTTCCCATATCCACATATGACCTAAACTCTAAGCCAAACTCGGTCCTACCGATTCTTCCTATCCGGCGCCACCGAGTTTCACTTGTCATTAGCCACTACCAAACCCTAGCAATTCGGTTCTACCGATAAGGATCTCGGTCTCACCGAGATGGGATTGCAAACTCTCTGTTACCTATTGTAATATTCTCGGTCCCATCGAGATATGCAATCGGTCCCACCGAGATTGCAATGTAAACTCAGTGTTTCCCCTTTGTAACTTTTCGGTCTCACCGAGTTCCACTCGGTCCCACCGAAAGAGCAAATCGGTCCCACCGAGTTTGCCTGACCAACTCTCTGGTTAGCTAATTACCAAACTCGGTCTCACCGAGTTTGTGTAATCGGTCTCACCGAGATTACGTTATGCCCAAACCCTAACCGAATTGGTCCTACCGAGTTGCATGTCAGTCCCACCAAAATTCCTAACGGTCACTAGGTTTACTACTTCGGTCAGACCGAGTTTATTTATTCGGTCCCACCGAGATTGGAAAACTGTGTAACGGTTGGATTTTGTGTGGAGGCTATATATACCCCTCCACCTCCTTCTCATTCAGTGAGAGAGCCATCAGAACACACACATCATTCCAACTCATTTGTTCTGAGAGAGAACCACCTACTCATGTGTTGAGACCAAGACATTCCATTCCTACCATATGAATCTTGATCTCTAGCCTTCCCAAGTTGCTTTCCACTCAAATATTCTTTCCACCGAATCCAAATCCTATGAGAGAGAGTTGAGTGTTGGCGAGACTATCATTTGAAGCACAAGAGCAAGGACTTCATTACCTACACACCATTTGTTACATCTTGGAGAGTGGTGTCTCCTAGATTGGCTAGGTGTCACTTGGGAGCCTCCGACAAGATTGTGGAGTTGAACCAAGGAGTTTGTAAGGGCAAGGAGATCGCCTACTTCGTGAAGATCTACCGCTAGTGAGGCAAGTCCTTCGTGGGCGATGGCCATGGTGGGATAGACAAGGTTGCTTCTTCGTGGACCCTTTGTGGGTGGTTGCTTCTTCGTGGACCCTTCGTGGGTGGAGCCCTTCGTGGACTCGCGCAACCGTTGCCCTTGGGTGGAGCCCTGTGTGGACTCGCGCAACCGTTACCCTTCGTGGGTTGAAGTCTCCATCAACGTGGATGTAGGATAGCACCACCTATCCGAACCACGGGAAAAACATCCGTGTCTCCAATTGCGTTTGAAATCTCCAAACCCTTCCCTTTACATTCTTGCAAGTTGCATGCTTTACATTCCGCTGCTCATATACTCTTTGCATGCTTGCTTGATATGTATTGTGTGTGTTGAATTTGTGCCTAAACTCCACTTAAACCGAAAAAGCTTAAAAATTGCAACTTTAGCACAAAGTGTCTAATCACCCCCCTCTAGACACATCTACTTCTAGATCCTACAAGTGGTATCAGAGCTTTGGTCTCCATTGCCTTGGTTTAATCACCATTGGAGGAAGATGGATGTGTCTACTCTAGGGAGTCTTAGACATAGAGTGCCTATTCTTGATGGAAAGTATTTTCATGAGTGGAAAAATGAGATGCTTGTAATCTTCAATCAATATCATTTGAACAAGTATATTGCTAGCCCTTGTGCACCCCATATTGATCCCTTGCATCCTACCCTAGATGAAGATATTAACATGATTCACAACCTTAGAACTATTGAGCTCATCATTAGAGGATTGCCCAAAGATTTGATTGCTAGTTTGCCTACTCAAAATTGCGCCTATACTATATGGAAATTTCTTGAGGAACGGTTTTCCAATCACTCCTTGAAAACTTTGGATGAAATTCTCCATAAATCTATTGCCTTGAGTAAGATGAACTCTAGTGATCCTAGTTTTGGTAAATGTCTTCTTGAACTTGCCAATCTTAAGCATGCTGAAGGAGATGTTGGAATCATTAATGATATCATACTCAAAGCTATAAGAATTCATAAAAGTAACCATTTTGATCATTTATCTAATGAATTACCCTCTCTAGGAAATGATGAGTCACAAGATCATGATGAACATGAATATTATGATGATGATAGTGACTCCGATCTTGATAATGCAATGAGACATTTTGGCCTTATGGCAAATCTTCGGGGATATGAATCAGGAGGAAAGGAATGGGTTCTTGATAGTGGATGCACTGATCATATGACCGGAGATGAAGAGATGTTCCGTGAGCTTGCTGAAAACAACGGCCCTCGAAAATATGTCACCTTTGGTGATAATTCAAAGGGTAAAGTGGTTGGCCTTGGTAAGGTGGCCATCTCACATGATAGTTCCATTCAAAATGTCATGCTTGTTGAATCTCTTGGCTACAACTTACTTTCAGTATCTAGACTTGCTGATTTCGGTTTGAATGTCCTATTTACGGAGGTAGATTGCCAAGTATTTCATCGAGACAATCATAAAATGGTCTTTACGGGTATGCGTAGAGGTGATCTTTACATTGTCGATTTCTCTAAAAAGGCACAACCTAAAACTTGCTTTGTTGCTAAATCCTCAAAAGGCTGGTTGTGGCATAGACGACTAGGTCACGTTGGCATGAGAAACCTTGACAAGCTTATTAAAGGAAATCATATCCTTGGAGTTAACAATGTCATATTTGATAAGGATAGACTTTGCAGTGCTTGTCAAGCAGGTAAACAGGTTGGAGGAAGACATCCCGTGAAGAACATCATGACCACAAGGAGGCCACTCGAGCTGCTTCACATGGATCTTTTTGGTCCCAATGCCTACAAGAGTCTCGGTGGAAATTCTTTTGGTCTAGTTATAGTTGATGATTTTTCAAGATTTACGTGGGTGTTCTTTCTTAATGACAAATCGCAGGTCCAGAAGATCTTCAGAAACTTCGCTAGGAAAGCCCAAAATCAGTTTGATGTGAAGATCAAGAAGGTTCGGAGTGACAACGGAACGGAGTTCAAGAACGCAAATGTGGACACCTTTCTTGACGAAGAAGGGATTTCACAAGAGTTCTCGGCTACATACACACCTCAACAAAATGGAGTTGTTGAGAGGAAGAATCGGACGCTCATCGAAATGGCAAGAACAATGCTTGATGAATACAAGACGCCAAAGCACTTTTGGGCAGAAGCAGTTGAGACAGCTTGTCACGCAACAAATCGCTTATATCTTCACAAGCTACTCGGCAAGACGGCATACGATCTCCTCACCGGTAACAAGCCTCAAGTTGGATACTTTCGAGTATTTGGCTCAAAGTGCTACATTCTTGATAAGCATCGTCGTTCAAAGTTTGCTCCCAAATCTCATGAAGGTTTTCTACTTGGTTATGGCTCAAACTCTCACACTTACCGTGTCTACAACAATTTCACCCGAAAGGTTGAAGAGACGGTAGATGTGAAGTTTGATGAATCTAATGGCTCGCAAGTAGAGCAATTGCCAATTAATGTAGGAGACTAAAACCCTTCAGAAGCAATTCAAGATTTGTCCATTGGCAAAATTCGTCCAACGGAGGTGAAGGAGAGTACTTCATCCGTCCAAGTGGAAGCTTCTACTTCACGACAAGGTGAACCAAGAATCGACACAGAAGCATCCACAAGTGGGCCACACCAAGATGAAGAAAATGAGGAAGTACGTCAAGATGAACATCAACAACCTCCTTCTCCACCACGACAAGAGAACGACGACGTCAACAATGAAGAAGGCCAAGAAGAAGAACAAGATGAAGAAGATGCTCAACAAAGACCCAAGCAAAAGCTCTCACAAGTTCGAGCAAGAATTGCCAAAGATCATCCCGTCGAGCAAATCCTCAATGATATACAAACCGGGAGAATCACTCGCTCAAAAACTCGTTTAGCTAACTTTTGTGAAAACTATTCATTCATCTCTAGCATTGAACCAATGAAGGTTGAAGAAGCATTGGAAGATCCGGATTGGATAAACGCTATGCATGAAGAGCTACATAACTTTGAGAGAAACCAAGTTTGGACATTGGTTGAGAAGCCCGACAACAACCACAACATCATTGGTACCAAATGGGTGTTTCGCAACAAGCAAGATGAAGATGGACAAGTGGTCCGCAACAAAGCACGTCTCGTCGCCCAAGGATACACACAAGTCGAAGGTATGGACTATGGTGAGACGTATGCTCCCGTTGCTAGACTTGAGTCCATTCGCATCTTACTTGCCTATGCTAATCACCATAATATCACCTTGTACCAAATGGACATTAAAAGTGCTTTTCTAAATGGAGAAATAGAGGAGGAAGTTTATGTCAAACAACCTCCCGGCTTTGTCAATCCTAAGAAACCAAATCATGTTTACAAACTTCACAAAGCTCTTTATGGTCTTAAACAAGCTCCTAGAGCATGGTATAAATGCTTGACCAAGTTCCTTACTTCAAGTGGTTTTGAAATTGGTAAAATTGATTCTACTCTTTTTACTAAAAGGGTTAATGGATAACTATTTGTATGCCAAATTTATGTTGATGACATCATATTTGGTTCAATTAACCCTCTCTTTAGTGAAAAGTTTGGAAAGCTAATGTCAGAGAAGTTTGAGATGTCTATGATGAGTGAACTCAAATTATTTCTCGGGTTGCAAATCAAGCAAACTAAGGAAGGTACATTTGTCTCTCAAACAAAGTACACGAAGGACTTATTCAAGAAGTTCAATATGCAAGAATGCAAAGGTATGTCTACACCCATGCCCACAAGTGGACATAATGATTTGACCAAAGATGGTGAACCTGTTGATCAAAAGGTTTATCGCTCTATGATTGGTTCATTGTTATACCTATGTGCTTCACGTCCCGATATTATGCTAAGTGTGTGCATGTGTGCTCGATATCAAGCTGCTCCTAAAGATTGTCATCTTAAGGCTGTGAAAAGGATAGTGAGATATTTAATCCATACACCAAATTTTGGCATTTGGTATCCTAAGAGGTCTTCTTTTGATCTTGTTGGCTACTCCGACTCAGATTATGCCGGAGACAAGGTTGATAGAAAGTCCACTTCGGGTACTTGTCAATTTCTTGGTAGATCTCTTGTGTCTTGGTCTTCCAAGAAACAAAACTCGGTATCCCTATCCACCGCCGAAGCGGAATACATTGCCGCTGGTTCATGTTGCGCTCAATTACTTTGGATGACCCAAACTCTTAAAGATTATGGGATTTATGTGAGACATGTTCCACTGCTTTGTGACAATGAAAGTGCTATCAAAATTGGTCATAATCCTGTACAACATTCTCGAACTAAGCATATTGAAGTTCGTCATCATTTCATTCGAGATCATGTTGCTAAGGGTGACATCAATCTTAAGCATGTTTGCACCGATAAGCAATTAGCAGATATATTCACTAAACCGCTTGATGAGAAAGTGTTTTGCAGGTTGAGAGGAGAATTGAACATCATTGATGCCTCGAACTTGGAGTAGAAACTCCATTGGATACATGCAAGACATGAGCTTATGACTAATCCATGATATATCTCTTATGATAACTATCTTATGTCTTGGATATATTTGCACCTTGCATGTTGTCTAACCCATGTAGGTGCTTGGTTGAATCTAATTCCATGAGATTGCGACTCACTCATATCTTGAGCAATCTCTACATCACCAAGACTCTACACAATAGTGGTTGAAGACAAGGAAGCACAAATTCAAACATATCCTTTGACAAATTCTATGTTAAGCTTCATGATTGTCATTTTTGGATACACTAGTGCTCTTCCTTGCAAGAACTAACCCATGTAGGTAGATGAACTCAAACTCCAAGTGGTGCTCCCAACTCTTGATGAACTACATCAACCCTGAGCACCCACACAAGTTCAACTACATGAGCAAGAACCACATCACCACCCAAGGTATGTCATTCCATCTTAGAGAAGCTTTACTTCAAGACATGAGTCAAAGCAACTCAACAAGATGTGAACACATCAAGATGCTTAAACAAAAAATGGTAACCCCATTTTGAGCTTAAACGATGAGTATGACCTATGATCAAGTGTCCTCACTTGACTCCTAAGTCAGTATACTCTAACATAGGTGACTATGTCACCGCCCAATTCTAGATGAAGTTCTCTTGTGTCCTTTTCTGAGTTATTGCATTTGTTCCTTGCATATTTGTTTCCTTCTCTCTCAAAAAAAACTTCATCTAGAAACTTTCACTTTTTCCTGTTTGTTTTTGTTCTGCATATTTCTGCATCAAATTCCTTGCAAATCTTTGTGAGATCTTACTTGACTAGTGAGCTGAGGTGACAAGTGTTTTTCTCTGTGTAAACTCGGTTTCACCGACTTGCAAATTTCGGTCCAACCGAATATTTTCGGTACCACCAAAATGTGCCACTCGGTGCCACCGACTTTGCAATCAGAAAAACAGTTTGCCACTTGTTCTACATTTCTTATGATCCAGCTCCACTCAATGAATCTTGTCCTCCACAAGCATCACAATTTTATCCTCTGCTTTGTGCCGAATCTCAAGGACCAAACCCATTCGACGGATTCCAGGAAAAACCTTCTTGGAAATTGATGTCAAAGGGGGAGAGAGAGATCACATCAAAGCTTGTAGGAAAGAGAGATCACACCAAGAGAGAAAAAGTATTAAGGGGGAGAGACAGTCTCAAGGATCCCGGATGTTGTTAAGGGGGAGAGAGAGATCTCCAGGGAGAGAAAAATACTCAAGGATCCCAGATGCTTGATGTTCAAGAGGAGAGATGCCACATGTCTTTTTGGGGGAAAGACATGTTCATATGAACTCATTTGAATTAAGTTCTATTCAGCTCTGATTTTCTGTTTCCTATCTTCTCCTAATATCCCATGTAAGATTCAGGGGGAGCAAGACACCTAAGCGAAAAGAAATCAGCCAAATTCATTGCATATCTTTATTTTTGGGGACATGTTGAATCCACTGTTATCACTCTCTACATGTCATCCCAGTCTTGGCATTCTTGTGGTTTCTTTTGTTTGCTCTGGCTAGTGGACGTACCTGTGTTATCTAACCTTGTTTGCAGGTTCATTCCATCCTAAGCCAACTCGAGACCACAAGGTAAGTATATGCATCAAAATCATGAGTATGAGGAGTTCTTGCTTATGTACATACTGTTTGCAAGAAGGACTCATGAGCATGAAGGTATTTTCCTTAATAATCTTTTGCTCTGATGCATATGGCCAAGATACATGTAACACATTGCCTACTCTATCATGATTATGCTCTCACATGCCTCTATATTTCATATTTACATGAGTGCATACATGTAGGGGGAGCCTATGCTTGCTACATGTTCTTCCAAAGCTTTACTTGCTGTTCTGTATATCTTTATCTAAAGCTTTGATGTATGTTGCCATCAATTACCAAAAAGGGGGAGATTGAAAGCACAAGTGCTCCCTAGGTGGTTTTGATAATTGATGACAACATATCTCTTGTTGGACTAACACTTCTATCTAGCATGTTTCAGATAAGTTCAACAATGGAGTGGCATGGCATGGATGTGAAAGTGGAACCCTCAAAATGCTAAGGACAATGGATTGGCTCAAGCTCAAAAGCTCAAGACTCTTCATTTTATATTTTAGTGATCCAAGATCACATTGAGTCCATAGGAAAAGCCAATACTATTAAGGAGGGATGAGGTGTTGCTTAATGAGCCTCTTGCTTCATGTGCTTAGTGATATGCTCCAAAATCCTCAACTACTTTCCCATATCCACATATGACCTAAACTCTAAGCCAAACTCGGTCCTACCGATTCTTCCTATCCGGCGCCACCGAGTTTCACTTGTCATTAGCCACTACCAAACCCTAGCAATTCGGTTCTACCGATAAGGATCTCGGTCTCATCGAGATGGGATTGCAAACTCTCTGTTACCTATTGTAATATTCTCGGTCCCATCGAGATATGCAATCGGTCCCACCGAGATTGCAATGTAAACTCAGTGTTTCCCCTTTGTAACTTTTCGGTCTCACCGAGTTCCACTCGGTCCCACCGAAAGAGCAAATCGGTCCCACCGAGTTTGCCTGACCAACTCTCTGGTTAGCTAATTACCAAACTCGGTCTCACCGAGTTTGTGTAATCGGTCTCACCGAGATTACGTTATGCCCAAACCCTAACCGAATTGGTCCTACCGAGTTGCATGTCAGTCCCACCGAAATTCCTAACGGTCACTAGGTTTACTACTTCGGTCAGACCGAGTTTATTTATTCGGTCCCACCGAGATTGGAAAACTGTGTAACGGTTGGATTTTGTGTGGAGGCTATATATACCCCTCCACCTCCTTCTCATTCAGTGAGAGAGCCATCAGAACACACACATCATTCCAACTCATTTGTTCTGAGAGAGAACCACCTACTCATGTGTTGAGACCAAGACATTCCATTCCTACCATATGAATCTTGATCTCTAGCCTTCCCAAGTTGCTTTCCACTCAAATATTCTTTCCACCGAATCCAAATCCTATGAGAGAGAGTTGAGTGTTGGCGAGACTATCATTTGAAGCACAAGAGCAAGGACTTCATTACCTACACACCATTTGTTACATCTTGGAGAGTGGTGTCTCCTAGATTGGCTAGGTGTCACTTGGGAGCCTCCGACAAGATTGTGGAGTTGAACCAAGGAGTTTGTAAGGGCAAGGAGATCGCCTACTTCGTGAAGATCTACCGCTAGTGAGGCAAGTCCTTCGTGGGCGATGGCCATGGTGGGATAGACAAGGTTGCTTCTTCGTGGACCCTTTGTGGGTGGTTGCTTCTTCGTGGACCCTTCGTGGGTGGAGCCCTTCGTGGACTCGCGCAACCGTTGCCCTTGGGTGGAGCCCTGTGTGGACTCGCGCAACCGTTACCCTTCGTGGGTTGAAGTCTCCATCAACGTGGATGTAGGATAGCACCACCTATCCGAACCACGGGAAAAACATCCGTGTCTCCAATTGCGTTTGAAATCTCCAAACCCTTCCCTTTACATTCTTGCAAGTTGCATGCTTTACATTCCGCTGCTCATATACTCTTTGCATGCTTGCTTGATATGTATTGTGTGTGTTGAATTTGTGCCTAAACTCCACTTAAACCGAAAAAGCTTAAAAATTGCAACTTTAGCACAAAGTGTCTAATCACCCCCTCTAGACACATCTACTTCTAGATCCTACAAGTGGTATCAGAGCTTTGGTCTCCATTGCCTTGGTTTAATCACCATTGGAGGAAGATGGATGTGTCTACTCTAGGGAGTCTTAGACATAGAGTGCCTATTCTTGATGGAAAGTATTTTCATGAGTGGAAAAATGAGATGCTTGTAATCTTCAATCAATATCATTTGAACAAGTATATTGCTAGCCCTTGTGCACCCCATATTGATCCCTTGCATCCTACCCTAGATGAAGATATTAACATGATTCGCAACCTTAGAACTATTGAGCTCATCATTAGAGGATTGCCCAAAGATTTGATTGCTAGTTTGCCTACTCAAAATTGCGCCTATACTATATGGAAATTTCTTGAGGAACGGTTTTCCAATCACTCCTTGAAAACTTTGGATGAAATTCTCCATAAATCTATTGCCTTGAGTAAGATGAACTCTAGTGATCCTAGTTTTGGTAAATGTCTTCTTGAACTTGCCAATCTTAAGCATGCTGAAGGAGATGTTGGAATCATTAATGATATCATACTCAAAGCTATAAGAATTCATAAAAGTAACCATTTTGATCATTTATCTAATGAATTACCCTCTCTAGGAAATGATGAGTCACAAGATCATGATGAACATGAATATTATGATGATGATAGTGACTCGGATCTTGATAATGCAATGAGACATTTTGGCCTTATGGCAAATCTTCGGGGATATGAATCAGGAGGAAAGGAATGGGTTCTTGATAGTGGATGCACTGATCATATGACCGAAGATGAAGAGATGTTCCGTGAGCTTGCTGAAAACAACGGCCCTCGAAAATATGTCACCTTTGGTGATAATTCAAAGGGTAAAGTGGTTGGCCTTGGTAAGGTGGCCATCTCACATGATAGTTCCATTCAAAATGTCATGCTTGTTGAATCTCTTGGCTACAACTTACTTTCAGTATCTAGACTTGCTGATTTCGGTTTGAATGTCCTATTTACGGAGGTAGATTGCCAAGTATTTCATCGAGACAATCATAAAATGGTCTTTACGGGTATGCGTAGAGGTGATCTTTACATTGTCGATTTCTCTAAAAAGGCACAACCTAAAACTTGCTTTGTTGCTAAATCCTCAAAAGGCTGGTTGTGGCATAGACGACTAGGTCACGTTGGCATGAGAAACCTTGACAAGCTTATTAAAGGAAATCATATCCTTGGAGTTAACAATGTCATATTTGATAAGGATAGACTTTGCAGTGCTTGTCAAGCAGGTAAACAGGTTGGAGGAAGACATCCCGTGAAGAACATCATGACCACAAGGAGGCCACTCGAGCTGCTTCACATGGATCTTTTTGGTCCCAATGCCTACAAGAGTCTCAGTGGAAATTCTTTTGGTCTAGTTATAGTTGATGATTTTTCAAGATTTACGTGGGTGTTCTTTCTTAATGACAAATCGCAGGTCCAGAAGATCTTCAGAAACTTCGCTAGGAAAGCCCAAAATCAGTTTGATGTGAAGATCAAGAAGGTTCGGAGTGACAACGGAACGGAGTTCAAGAACGCAAATGTGGACACCTTTCTTGACGAAGAAGGGATTTCACAAGAGTTCTCGGCTACATACACACCTCAACAAAATGGAGTTGTTGAGAGGAAGAATCGGACGCTCATCGAAATGGCAAGAACAATGCTTGATGAATACAAGACGCCAAAGCACTTTTGGGCAGAAGCAGTTGAGACAGCTTGTCACGCAACAAATCGCTTATATCTTCACAAGCTACTCGGCAAGACGGCATACGATCTCCTCACCGGTAACAAGCCTCAAGTTGGATACTTTCGAGTATTTGGCTCAAAGTGCTACATTCTTGATAAGCATCGTCGTTCAAAGTTTGCTCCCAAATCTCATGAAGGTTTTCTACTTGGTTATGGCTCAAACTCTCACACTTACCGTGTCTACAACAATTTCACCCGAAAGGTTGAAGAGACGGTAGATGTGAAGTTTGATGAATCTAATGGCTCGCAAGTAGAGCAATTGCCAATTAATGTAGGAGACAAAAACCCTTCAGAAGCAATTCAAGATTTGTCCATTGGCAAAATTCGTCCAACGGAGGTGAAGGAGAGTACTTCATCCGTCCAAGTGGAAGCTTCTACTTCACGACAAGGTGAACCAAGAATCGACACAGAAGCATCCACAAGTGGGCCACACCAAGATGAAGAAAATGAGGAAGTACGTCAAGATGAACATCAACAACCTCCTTCTCCACCACGACAAGAGAACGACGACGTCAACAATGAAGAAGGCCAAGAAGAAGAACAAGATGAAGAAGATGCTCAACAAAGACCCAAGCAAAAGCTCTCACAAGTTCGAGCAAGAATTGCCAAAGATCATCCCGTCGAGCAAATCCTCAATGATATACAAACCGGGAGAATCACTCGCTCAAAAACTCGTTTAGCTAACTTTTGTGAAAACTATTCATTCATCTCTAGCATTGAACCAATGAAGGTTGAAGAAGCATTGGAAGATCCGGATTGGATAAACGCTATGCATGAAGAGCTACATAACTTTGAGAGAAACCAAGTTTGGACATTGGTTGAGAAGCCCGACAACAACCACAACATCATTGGTACCAAATGGGTGTTTCGCAACAAGCAAGATGAAGATGGACAAGTGGTCCGCAACAAAGCACGTCTCGTCGCCCAAGGATACACACAAGTCGAAGGTATGGACTATGGTGAGACGTATGCTCCCGTTGCTAGACTTGAGTCCATTCGCATCTTACTTGCCTATGCTAATCACCATAATATCACCTTGTACCAAATGGACATTAAAAGTGCTTTTCTAAATGGAGAAATAGAGGAGGAAGTTTATGTCAAACAACCTCCCGGCTTTGTCAATCCTAAGAAACCAAATCATGTTTACAAACTTCACAAAGCTCTTTATGGTCTTAAACAAGCTCCTAGAGCATGGTATAAATGCTTGACCAAGTTCCTTACTTCAAGTGGTTTTGAAATTGGTAAAATTGATTCTACTCTTTTTACTAAAAGGGTTAATGGATAACTATTTGTATGCCAAATTTATGTTGATGACATCATATTTGGTTCAATTAACCCTCTCTTTAGTGAAAAGTTTGGAAAGCTAATGTCAGAGAAGTTTGAGATGTCTATGATGAGTGAACTCAAATTATTTCTCGGGTTGCAAATCAAGCAAACTAAGGAAGGTACATTTGTCTCTCAAACAAAGTACACGAAGGACTTATTCAAGAAGTTCAATATGCAAGAATGCAAAGGTATGTCTACACCCATGCCCACAAGTGGACATAATGATTTGACCAAAGATGGTGAACCTGTTGATCAAAAGGTTTATCGCTCTATGATTGGTTCATTGTTATACCTATGTGCTTCACGTCCCGATATTATGCTAAGTGTGTGCATGTGTGCTCGATATCAAGCTGCTCCTAAAGATTGTCATCTTAAGGCTGTGAAAAGGATAGTGAGATATTTAATCCATACACCAAATTTTGGCATTTGGTATCCTAAGAGGTCTTCTTTTGATCTTGTTGGCTACTCCGACTCAGATTATGCCGGAGACAAGGTTGATAGAAAGTCCACTTCGGGTACTTGTCAATTTCTTGGTAGATCTCTTGTGTCTTGGTCTTCCAAGAAACAAAACTCGGTATCCCTATCCACCGCCGAAGCGGAATACATTGCCGCTGGTTCATGTTGCGCTCAATTACTTTGGATGACCCAAACTCTTAAAGATTATGGGATTTATGTGAGACATGTTCCACTGCTTTGTGACAATGAAAGTGCTATCAAAATTGGTCATAATCCTGTACAACATTCTCGAACTAAGCATATTGAAGTTCGTCATCATTTCATTCGAGATCATGTTGCTAAGGGTGACATCAATCTTAAGCATGTTTGCACCGATAAGCAATTAGCAGATATATTCACTAAACCGCTTGATGAGAAAGTGTTTTGCAGGTTGAGAGGAGAATTGAACATCATTGATGCCTCGAACTTGGAGTAGAAACTCCATTGGATACATGCAAGACATGAGCTTATGACTAATCCATGATATATCTCTTATGATAACTATCTTATGTCTTGGATATATTTGCACCTTGCATGTTGTCTAACCCATGTAGGTGCTTGGTTGAATCTAATTCCATGAGATTGCGACTCACTCATATCTTGAGCAATCTCTACATCACCAAGACTCTACACAATAGTGGTTGAAGACAAGGAAGCACAAATTCAAACATATCCTTTGACAAATTCTATGTTAAGCTTCATGATTGTCATTTTTGGATACACTAGTGCTCTTCCTTGCAAGAACTAACCCATGTAGGTAGATGAACTCAAACTCCAAGTGGTGCTCCCAACTCTTGATGAACTACATCAACCCTGAGCACCCACACAAGTTCAACTACATGAGCAAGAACCACATCACCACCCAAGGTATGTCATTCCATCTTAGAGAAGCTTTACTTCAAGACATGAGTCAAAGCAACTCAACAAGATGTGAACACATCAAGATGCTTAAACAAAAAATGGTAACCCCATTTTGAGCTTAAACGATGAGTATGACCTATGATCAAGTGTCCTCACTTGACTCCTAAGTCAATATACTCTAACATAGGTGACTATGTCACCGCCCAATTCTAGATGAAGTTCTCTTGTGTCCTTTTCTGAGTTATTGCATTTGTTCCTTGCATATTTGTTTCCTTCTCTCTCAAAAAAAACTTCATCTAGAAACTTTCACTTTTTCCTGTTTGTTTTTGTTCTGCATATTTCTGCATCAAATTCCTTGCAAATCTTTGTGAGATCTTACTTGACTAGTGAGCTGAGGTGACAAGTGTTTTTCTCTGTGTAAACTCGGTTTCACCGACTTGCAAATTTCGGTCCAACCGAATATTTTCGGTACCACCAAAATGTGCCACTCGGTGCCACCGACTTTGCAATCAGAAAAACAGTTTGCCACTTGTTCTACATTTCTTATGATCCAGCTCCACTCAATGAATCTTGTCCTCCACAAGCATCACAATTTTATCCTCTGCTTTGTGCCGAATCTCAAGGACCAAACCCATTCGACGGATTCCAGGAAAAACCTTCTTGGAAATTGATGTCAAAGGGGGAGAGAGAGATCACATCAAAGCTTGTAGGAAAGAGAGATCACACCAAGAGAGAAAAAGTATTAAGGGGGAGAGACAGTCTCAAGGATCCCGGATGTTGTTAAGGGGGAGAGAGAGATCTCCAGGGAGAGAAAAATACTCAAGGATCCCAGATGCTTGATGTTCAAGAGGAGAGATGCCACATGTCTTTTTGGGGGAAAGACATGTTCATATGAACTCATTTGAATTAAGTTCTATTCAGCTCTGATTTTCTGTTTCCTATCTTCTCCTAATATCCCATGTAAGATTCAGGGGGAGCAAGACACCTAAGCGAAAAGAAATCAGCCAAATTCATTGCATATCTTTATTTTTGGGGACATGTTGAATCCACTGTTATCACTCTCTACATGTCATCCCAGTCTTGGCATTCTTGTGGTTTCTTTTGTTTGCTCTGGCTAGTGGACGTACCTGTGTTATCTAACCTTGTTTGCAGGTTCATTCCATCCTAAGCCAACTCGAGACCACAAGGTAAGTATATGCATCAAAATCATGAGTATGAGGAGTTCTTGCTTATGTACATACTGTTTGCAAGAAGGACTCATGAGCATGAAGGTATTTTCCTTAATAATCTTTTGCTCTGATGCATATGGCCAAGATACATGTAACACATTGCCTACTCTATCATGATTATGCTCTCACATGCCTCTATATTTCATATTTACATGAGTGCATACATGTAGGGGGAGCCTATGCTTGCTACATGTTCTTCCAAAGCTTTACTTGCTGTTCTGTATATCTTTATCTAAAGCTTTGATGTATGTTGCCATCAATTACCAAAAAGGGGGAGATTGAAAGCACAAGTGCTCCCTAGGTGGTTTTGATAATTGATGACAACATATCTCTTGTTGGACTAACACTTCTATCTAGCATGTTTCAGATAAGTTCAACAATGGAGTGGCATGGCATGGATGTGAAAGTGGAACCCTCAAAATGCTAAGGACAATGGATTGGCTCAAGCTCAAAAGCTCAAGATTCTTCATTTTATATTTTAGTGATCCAAGATCACATTGAGTCCATAGGAAAAGCCAATACTATTAAGGAGGGATGAGGTGTTGCTTAATGAGCCTCTTGCTTCATGTGCTTAGTGATATGCTCCAAAATCCTCAACTACTTTCCCATATCCACATATGACCTAAACTCTAAGCCAAACTCGGTCCTACCGATTCTTCCTATCCGGCGCCACCGAGTTTCACTTGTCATTAGCCACTACCAAACCCTAGCAATTCGGTTCTACCGATAAGGATCTCGGTCTCACCGAGATGGGATTGCAAACTCTCTGTTACCTATTGTAATATTCTCGGTCCCATCGAGATATGCAATCGGTCCCACCGAGATTGCAATGTAAACTCAGTGTTTCCCCTTTGTAACTTTTCGGTCTCACCGAGTTCCACTCGGTCCCACCGAAAGAGCAAATCGGTCCCACCGAGTTTGCCTGACCAACTCTCTGGTTAGCTAATTACCAAACTCGGTCTCACCGAGTTTGTGTAATCGGTCTCACCGAGATTACGTTATGCCCAAACCCTAACCGAATTGGTCCTACCGAGTTGCATGTCAGTCCCACCGAAATTCCTAACGGTCACTAGGTTTACTACTTCGGTCAGACCGAGTTTATTTATTCGGTCCCACCGAGATTGGAAAACTGTGTAACGGTTGGATTTTGTGTGGAGGCTATATATACCCCTCCACCTCCTTCTCATTCAGTGAGAGAGCCATCAGAACACACACATCATTCCAACTCATTTGTTCTGAGAGAGAACCACCTACTCATGTGTTGAGACCAAGACATTCCATTCCTACCATATGAATCTTGATCTCTAGCCTTCCCAAGTTGCTTTCCACTCAAATATTCTTTCCACCGAATCCAAATCCTATGAGAGAGAGTTGAGTGTTGGCGAGACTATCATTTGAAGCACAAGATCAAGGACTTCATTACCTACACACCATTTGTTACATCTTGGAGAGTGGTGTCTCCTAGATTGGCTAGGTGTCACTTGGGAGCCTCCGACAAGATTGTGGAGTTGAACCAAGGAGTTTGTAAGGGCAAGGAGATCGCCTACTTCGTGAAGATCTACCGCAAGTCCTTCGTGGGCGATGGCCATGGTGGGATAGACAAGGTTGCTTCTTCGTGGACCCTTTGTGGGTGGTTGCTTCTTCGTGGACCCTTCGTGGGTGGAGCCCTTCGTGGACTCGCGCAACCGTTGCCCTTGGGTGGAGCCCTGTGTGGACTCGCGCAACCGTTACCCTTCGTGGGTTGAAGTCTCCATCAACGTGGATGTAGGATAGCACCACCTATCCGAACCACGGGAAAAACATCCGTGTCTCCAATTGCATTTGAAATCTCCAAACCCTTCCCTTTACATTCTTGCAAGTTGCATGCTTTACATTCCGCTGCTCATATACTCTTTGCATGCTTGCTTGATATGTATTGTGTGTGTTGAATTTGTGCCTAAACTCCACTTAAACCGAAAAAGCTTAAAAATTGCAACTTTAGCACAAAGTGTCTAATCACCCCCCTCTAGACACATCTACTTCTAGATCCTACATCTGCATCTTCTCCCCCCCTAGTGAGAGATCCGTCCGCGGATCATGATCTTCATCACCATGGAATTTGGCCATGGCCTTGATGTTGAAGATGTACCTTAAATTGTACTTGTCGCGTGGGATGTCGATCTTGTAGGCATTGTCATTGTAGTGTGCGAGCACCTTGAAGGGTCCATCAACTCTTGGAAGTAGCTTGCACTTTCACTCCTTGGGGAAGCAGTCCTTTCAGAGAGTATCCATACGAGATCGCCCGATTGGAACACCATTGGTGACTTGTTGATGTTGAGCTTGGTGGCAAGGCGGTGTACTTAACGCTCGATCGTGGACCATGTTTCTTCATGCATCTTCTTGAGATAATTTGCTCTTGCACTAGCATCCATGTTCGCTCGTTCTTGGAGCGGTACAAGAAGGATGTCCAAGGGCGACAAAGGGTTGAAGCCGTAAATAACCTCGAAGGGGGACTTGCCTGTAGTAGAGTGTCTTGCTCGGTTGTAGGCGTACTCGGCGATAGGTAAGCACTCCTCCCGCTCCCTGATGTTCTTCTTGATCAACACACGTAGGAGAGTAGATACCGTTCGGTTGGTGACTTCCGTTTGGCCATCGGTTTGAGGATGATAATCCATCGAGAATAGTACGAAGCTTGATGCCGAGCTTGGCGCATAGCGTCTTCCAAAAGTAGCTTAGGAACTTGATGTCTCGGTCTGACACAATTGTCTTTGGCACTCCATGTAATCTCAAGATTTCCCTACAAAAAAGATTTGCAACATGTGAAGCATAGTTTACCTTATTGCATGGGATGAAATGTTCCATTTTGGAGAATTGGTCCACAACAACAAATATGAAATCCTTGGCACTTTGAGTCCTAGGAAATCCAAGCACAAAATCCATGCTAGTATCTTTCCCATGGTTTATGTGGAATAGGAAGTGGCATATGTAAACCATGGGATTGAGCTTGGGACTTAGCTTTGTGACATGCAGAGCATTGGTTGGTGAAGCGTAAGACATTGTGAAACATCTTGGGCCAAAAGTAGTTCTTGGAGAGCATGGCAAAAGTCTTGTCGCGTCCAAAATGTCCCATAAGTTCTCCACGAGTCTCTTGCAAAAGTAACAAACGAAGAGAAGACTCGGGATGCATAGTTTGTTAGCTCTCATTAGATAACCATTTTTGATATAATATCGCTCCCAAGATGTATGTGTCAAACACTTAGCATAAGGAGTAGCAAAAGTAGCATCGTGCTCATACAACTCTTTGATGTGATCAAATCCAATGGCATTCAACTCAAGTTGTGTAACAAGCATGCATTTGCGGGAAAGGGCATCTGCTGCAAAAATTTCTTTGCCCTTAATTTATTTGATCACATAAGGGAAAGATTTTATAAATTCACTCCATTTAGCATGTCATTTATTCAACTTGGTTTGACCTTTAAGGTACTTGAGTGTCTCGTGATCAGTATGTATGACAAATTCATGTGGGCGAAGAGAATGCTCCCAAACATGCAATACTCGCACTAAAGCATACAATTCTTTGTCATATGGTATAGTTAAGTTAAGCACCGGAAAGTTTTTTGCTAAAATATGCAATGGGCCTCTTTTCTTGCATCAAAACTCCGCCAATTCCATTACCACTAGCATCGCAATGAACGACAAAAGTTTTTTCAAAATTAGGCAAAGCAAGAATCGGAGCATGTGTAAGTAAAGATTTGAGCTCATCAAATGTAGTAGATTGCAAGGGTCCCCAAACAAAGGGTGCATTCTTACTCAAGGCATGCAACGGTGCGGCGATAGTGTTAATGTCTTTCACGAAGCGACGTGATGTAGGGTAGAAACCCTATAGCCCGATCTTTCACGATAGGAGCGGATCCCGCGGTGAACACGAGGTGGAAAGAGAGGGAAAACACAAGGGAAACACAAGAGAAACACTAAACCAACACAAGAAAGTCACACATGTGCTAGATCCTCGAATACATTGGGTTCACACGGTACACAATCAACCAAGGATGATACAAGGGTAGCCGGTCTTCTCTGTGAGGAGGTCTTGATGTTCTTCCCTAAAGAGGGGTCTTGAATCCAAAGGGATCTTCTCCGAAGAGGCCGCGGTCTCTCACTAGGAGTAGATCCGATGTGGATAAGCGAAGCTCTATCTCTCAAAATGAGCTAAACCAACGCTAACCCTAGTACAGAGCTAAGGGACAAGTATATATAGTCCCAGTGGTAAGTTGGGGGATACATGGGGTGAAACCCCTGTCACTGCACGCACGCAGGGCGGTTGTACATGTCATGGGGGCGGTTGAACCGCTGGGAGCTCAGGTATTGGTTCCTAGAGGCGTTTCCGGATGTGCTCAGCGGTTGTACCGGTGCTTGAGGCGGTTGTACCGGTCAGGTGGCTATTGCAGGGATAAACCAGTGATGTACCGGCCTTGCACCTCTTGATGTCAGAAGCTTGACCGGTGGTCGACCGGTTGTACCGCCCGGGCGGTAGTTGGGCGGTGCATGGGCGGTTGTTCCGGGACTTCTGAGCTGGGATGATGTTCTTCATACTCTTGATGTCCTTCTTGCATCGTGACTCCTCCTTGGTTGCTTACTTGGTACCTAAGCACACAAATCATCTCCGCTTGAGGTAGTAGCCATGTCTCAAGTGGGTCAAAGGGAAGTTCAACAAGGAGAGAGTTAACCTCGTTCTCAATGGCTCTCGCACGGGCTCTTGTCATTGGTCCAAGTGGTGTCGTGGGAGATGTAGGTAGGTCCATGGGGATGACCTTGGGATGCTCCGCATCATCTCCTCTCCCTTGGGTAAGATCTGTCCTCGGATCGAATTCTTCATCACCATGGAAGGGCGAGAGGTCCTTGGCATTGAAGATATCACTCACATTGTACTTGTCGTGGAGGAGGTCGATCTTGTAAGTGTTGTCGTTGTAGCATGCAAGCACCTTGAAGTGTCCGTCCGCTCGTGGTCGAAGTTTGGACTTGCGTTCTTGTGGAAAGTGGTCCTTGCGAAGGTGTAGCCACACGAGATCACCAATATTGAAGACCGTGGGGTGCTTGTTGATGTTGCGCTTGGTCGCAAGTTGTTGTACTTGCCGCTCGACGGTTTTCCTTGTATCGTCATGAACCTTCTTGAGATGGGTCACTCGTGCACTTGCGTCCAAATTGATGCGCTCTTGGAGTGGTAGGGGGAGAATGTCCAATGGTGACAATGGGTTGAATCTGTATACTACCTCGAAAAGTGAACTCGGCGATAGGTAGGCACTCCTCCCACTCCTTGATGTTCTTCTTGATGAGTACTCGAAGTAGAGCGGAGAGTGTGCGGTTGGTCATCTCTATTTGGCCATCGGTTTCAGGATGGTAAGCCATGGAGAAGAGTAGCTTGATTCCGAGCTTGGCGCATAGGGTCTTCCAAAAGAAGCTTAGGAACTTGACGTTGCGGTCCGAGACGATGGTCTTTGGCACTCCGTGTAGACGCAATATGTCCCTACAAAAGAAATTAACAACATGTGAAGCATTGTCTATCTTATTGCAAGGAATGAAATGTGCCATTTCTGAGAAACGGTCCACAACGACAAATACTGAATCCTTCCCATTTCGAGTCCTAGGCAAACCAAGTACAAAGTCCATGCTAATGTCTTCCCATGGTTGATATGGAATGTGTAGAGGCATATAAAGGCCATGGGATTGAGCTTTGGACTTAGCTTTGCGACATGTAGAGCATCGGTTGGTGAAGCGGTTGACGTCGTGAAACATCTTGGGCCAATAGTAGTTCTTTAAAAGCGTAGCGAACGTCTTGTCTCATCCAAAATGTCCCATTAAGCCTCCTCCATGAGATTCCTGCAAAAGCAACAAACGAAGAGAAGACTCGGGATGCAAAGTTTGTTAGCTCTCATAAGATATCCATCGTTGATGTAATAGCGTTCCCAAGAAGTATGCATCAAACACTTGGCATAAGGAGTAGAAAAAGTAGGGTCATGCTCATACAAGTCTTTTATGTGCTCAAAGCCAATGACATTTAACTAAAGTTGAATAACAAGCATGCATATGCGGGATAGGGCATCCACCAGAATGTTTTCCTTACCTTTAATGTACTTGATGACATAAGGAAAAGACTCAATAAATTCACTCCATTTAGCATGATGCTTGTTCAACTTGGTTTGACCCTTAAGATACTTGAGAGTCTCATGATCGGTATGAATGATGAACTCATGTGGGCGAAGATAGTGTTCCCATTCATGCAAAACACGGACTAAAGCATATAGCTCTTTGTCATAGATGGGGTAATTGAGTTGCGCTCCGGAAAGTTTCTCACTAAAGTAGGCTATGGGGCGCTTCTCTTGTGTTAACACACCTCCTATGCCATTACCACTAGCATCGCAATGAATCTCAAAAGGCTTGTCGAAGTTGGGTAAAGCAAGCACGGGAGCATGAGTAAGTAAATTCTTAATCTCGTTGAATGCGATATCTTGTGATGGTTCCCAAACAAAAGGTGCATTCTTCTTGCTGAAAGCATGCAAAGGCGAAGCAATGGTGCTAAAATCCTTCACAAAGCGACGATAGAAACCTGCAAGGCCAAGAAAACTACACACTTGATGCAAATTGGTTGGTTGTGGCCAAGTCTTGATATCATTGATCTTGTACTCATCAACATGAACACCTGTAGAGGAAACAACAAAACCCAAGAAAATGAGCTTGTCAACACCAAAAATGCATTTCTCCGTATTAGCATAGAGGTGCTCTTTTCGAAGAGTTTGCAAAACGGTTAGAACATGGCTGACATGATCTCTAAGAGATTTGCGATAAACAAGGATATCATCAAAGTAGACCACAACAAATATACCAATGTAAGGGCAAAAGACATGATTCATAAGACACATAAAAGTACCCGGTGCTTCTGATAGACCCATAGGCATGACTAACCACTCATACAAGCCAAACTTGGTTTCGAAAGCGGTTTTCCATTCATCACCCTCTTGTATGGGGATTTGATAGTAACCACTCTTAAGATCAATTTTCGAAAAGATAGTGGCACCACTAAGTTCATCAAGCATATCGTCAAGGCGTGGAATGGAATACCTATATCGAACGGTGATAGCATTGATAAGTCTACAATCGGAGCACATGCGAAAGCTACCGTCTCGTTTTGGCACAAGAATGACCGGGACGGCACAAGGGCTCAAACTTTCATGCACAAGTCCATGGTTATGAGATGCTTTACTTGCCTTTGTATTTCTTTGGTTTCTTCGGGGTTGACGCGGTAGGGAGCTTTGTTCCGAAGCGGTGCTCCGGGGATGAGGTCGATGCGGTGCTTAATGCCTCGTAGTGGAGGTAGTCCCGGAGGTAGCTCGTCGGCGAAAACGTCGTGAAATTCCTGCAAAAGAGAAGACAACACTAGAGGAAGAGTGTGAGAAGTGTTAGTTTGTGGTGCATTGTCCTTGCACACGAGGACATATTGTAGGACACTAGATGGGTTCTCACACACTCCTCTTATCTCACTTTTGGTGGAAAATAGGATTAGGTTCTTCTTGTTGCTCATCGTGGAGGTGTTCGATTTGGGCTTGTGGCGCTCACTCTCTTTTTGGTGGCTCGCTCTCTCACTATGATCTCCACGATGGGTGGCTTGCTGGTCGGCGATCACTTGACTTGGCGACATTGGATGGAGGATGTACTCCTTGCCCTTCATCTTGAAGATGTAGTGGTTAGTTCGGCCGTTGTGGATGACTCCTCTATCGAATTGCCATGGGCGTCCAAGGAGAAGATGGCAAACGGTCATTGGAACAACGTCACACTCCAAGGTGTCTTCGTAGGCGCCAATTTTGAAGGAGACTTGTACTCGGTGCTCGACTTGGATGGTGCCGGAGTCGCTAAGCCATTGCACTTTGTATGGATATGGATGCTTCATCTTGGGCAATTGGAGCTTGGAGCAAAGTTCTTCACTTGCGATATTATGACAACTTACTCCATCGATGATGACCTTGACAGATCGTCCATTGATGCCGGCCTTGGTGTGGAATACATGGCATCTTTGGTCTTCTTCTTGGTGATGTTGGAGAGTCAAGACTTTGGAGACAACAAGTGCGGGACTTGAATCTTCATCGCAAAAGACTAGTTCCTCTTCATCATTCACTTGCCGATGCATGGCGTCTTGCTCGATGGCGTCCATTTCTTCTTCACTCATTGAGTCGTAAGTGCCATCGTCATTGAGGATCATGGTCCGCTTGTTGGTGCACCCGTAGGACTTGTGGCCTCGGCCTCCGAAAGAGAAACACTTGAAGGAACTCGTCTTGACAGTCTCATCGGTTGGACTTGATGATGATGAAGCTCTCGGCTTGAAGTTGCTCGTAGTAGGAGGATGACTTGGAGTGGAAGAAGCTTTCTTGGAACTCGACTTGTCAATGGTGCTTGTAGAAGGCTTGGTAGTCGGTGTTGGAGGCATTGAAGTTTGGTTGTTGGAGAAGCCGTGTGACTTGGATGAGAACTTGGCATACTTGAAATCATCTTGCACTTGGCGTTCCGCTTTGGTAGCTTGGTGCACTAGCTCGATGAGGTTCGAGTATGGTTGGTAGTCGGCGATCTTCTTGATAGGATGGTTGAGTCCATTCAAGAAACGTGCCATTGTTTGCTCTTCATCTTCCATGAAATTGGCTCGTATCATGGCAATCTCCATCTCCTTGTAGTACTCTTCAACGCTCTTGGTTCCTTGCTTGAGTAGTTGGAGTTTCTTGAAGAGGTCGCGGTTGTAGTAGGTAGGCACGAAACGTGCTCTCATAACATCCTCCATTTGTGCCCAAGTGGTGATGGGTGGTTCGCCTCTTGTCTCATGGCGCTCGATGACTTGTTCCCACCAAATGAGGACATAGTCTTGGAACTCAATGGATGCCATTGCGATCTTCTTCTCTTCGTCATAGTTGTGCAAACGGAAAATCTTGTCAACTTTCAATGCCCATGAAAGGTACTCTTCAGGGTCATTGCTTCCATTGAACTTGGGCATGGTGAACTTGAGTTTGCCATAGCGTTGCTCTTCATTGTGTTGGGGTCGGGGATGATGACGCCCGTGTTGTAGATGATTGTCAAGCTCGTGTCGCTCTTGGTGAAGAGGGTTGTCAACTTCATGTTGCTCTTGTCATGGAGGATTTCCATTGTCTTCATGCTCTTTATGAACTTGTTGTTCTTGACGTGCTTGTGGAGGAGCTTGCCGAGCTCGAGGAGGAGCTTGAGGAACTTGACGATGCACGCGAGCTTGAAATCTCCGTTCTTGAATTTCTTGGCGAAATGCTTCTTCTTGTTCTCGAGCTTGTCGGCCTCGGTTGGCTACGGCTCTACTTGAATCTTGGAGGGCTTGTTGCACCGCAAGTGCTTGAGCTTCACAGAGTTGTTCTTCTTGGCATTGTGCCTCGGTGTCTTGTGCAACTTGGTGTAGACACGCTTGCTCTTCCTCTTCATGTTGGCGTTGTCGTTGCCCTTCTCATGCTAGCGTAAAGGCCTCTTGAGTTTGACGTCGTCGGCGCTCTTGAGAGTCGGTGTCGCGTAGGGGATTGAGGCTTGCTTGACGATCGTTGCGTGCGGCTTGGCGAAGAGTGTTCGATGTCGGTGTACTTGAGGCAGAGAGTGTGGAGTCGGAGTGTCGGCTTGAGCGAGTCCTTCTTGATGAAGACGAAGTGGAGGAAGAGCGGTTGAGCAACAAAGCGGGAATTTCGTCCATCCTTGCATCATTCTCTTGCTTGTGATCGTCGAGCTTGTGGTCGAAGTAATCCCTTGTACGTTGCTTGGAAAGTCGCAAGTCGGCGGCAAGGTTGTCGATGCGTTCACTCATAGCTTGTTGCTCTTGATGCAAAGCACGTTGTGCACCAAAGAGGTGACTCTTGGTGACGAAGGAGTTCATGTCGTCGTCTTGCTCCATGAAGAGTGGGTTGGTAGAAGTACTTGGCCTATCCATCATTCCAAGACAAATTTGAGTGGTAGAAAGAGAAGAACGAATACCAAATGTACCTTGACCGAAGTTGAAAGTGGATCGAGGATCACTCAAATGTAGGACAAGGAAATAGCACAATTGGTACTAGCTCTTGTCGGTTTCTCACACCTACACAAGTAAAAGCTTTTGGTGGGGCTTGGTTAGGATGGTGGCACAAAATTTGATGCAATTGTAAGTGAGCTTCAATAATGTTGGAAAAGATTCGCAAGATGCAATGTAACAAGTAGACCAAGAATATAAGGTAAACGGAAACACACATGCAAAAAGATAAGTGGGGTCATGCAACCAAGGGTGAGCCAAAATGTGGAATCCACAAAAATGCTCTTGTTGCACAACACTAGAGAGACGCTAGCACGATTGCACAATAGGAGGACACAAGAACTTGTGCACAACCTACTAAGCAAAAATGCAACAACTTCTATCCCAAGTATGCTTTATGCAAGGTGTTGCTATGATATGATCCAAGATGATCGAGTAAGACAATCTTAATGATGTATGATGCTATGGTTCTTGCTCAAAAGCTCTTTGCTTATCTTTCCTCTTTGCTTAAAAGCTTGTTTGGCTCTTTGATGTTGGAGCTCTTTTCTTATGCGATGCTTGATGAACCAAGATAGCAATTGTGTATGCGATGACAACTTTGTGACACAAGAGATGATACCAATATATGCAACAATGATGTATGTATGCTATGGGAAGTATGACCACTAATGTGCACAAGTCTTGTTGCCGGCAATACTCAATGGCTAGTCTCGATGGGTAAGTAACGCAAAGGAGTAAGGCTATGATGGCTATCAATGTAATGGCAAGAGTGATATGTCCAAAACCAAGAAGAGTTTACTGTTCTTGCGTACGGTATGGTGGCAAAATGGTAGCACGAATACCAAAGGTGTAGTCGAGGTTGTAGTTGTTGATGTCGCGTCCGTGGAGAAAAATGAGCGGCGGTGATGTTGATGTCGAACCGTACCAAGATAGCCGAAACACAAAAGTATACGGAACTGCAACTCAAATTCTCAAAGCTCGAAGTGGCAACACGTGTCGGAGTGCAAAACGGTCCAAATGGTAGTGGTATGCGGAAGTGGGGATGGTGTATAGTGGTAGGAGTGCGTTTGCGGAAATGTGGGGCGGAGGTGGTGACTAAAACTGAAAAAAAATCAGTTTCGTCAGGATCGGTCGGACGTCCGGGCTGGGCCGGTCGTCCGGTCGTCGACGGACGTCCGGGCTGGGTCGGACGTCCGGTGCCTGGGCGATTCTCGGGCACGGGATGAACAACTAGGGTGAGATGGCGAAAATGGTCAAATCCGGAGGATTTTGTGTATGGAAAGGGTGGGGAAAGGGGAAAAAAGCTAGATCCACTCAAAACAAAGCAAATCCACGGATCCAAACCAACAAAATCTCAACACACTAACAAATCACAAAAAAAATTGGGGCTATTTTTGTGGGGAAATTTTCGAATTAGGATGAAAAACAACAAAAACTAGGCTAGAAACACAGTGGTGAGGCTCCGACATCGTGATCAACGTGGCTCTGATACCAGGATGATGCAGGGTAGGAACCCTTGGGGCCGATCTTTCACGATAGGAGCGGATCCCGCTAAGAACACGAAGAACGCGAGGAGGGAAATGAGGAAATACACGAGGGAAACAAAAGAGAAACACTAAACCAACGAGAACAAGTTACACATGCACTAGATCCTCGATTACATAGGGTTCACACGGTACACAATCAACCAAGGACAATACAAGGGTAACGGTCTTCTCCGTGAGGAGGTCTTGATGTTCTTCCCTAAAGAGGGGTCTTGAATCCAAAGGGATCTTCTCAGAAGAGGCCGCGGTCTCTCACGAGGAGTAGATCCGATGTGGATGAGCGTAGCTCTATCTCTCAAAATGAGCTAAACCAATGCTAACCCTAGCTAGAAGGAATAGGTGGAGTATTTATAGTCTTAGTGCAAAAGAGTGGGGCGAAGGGGTACATGGGCTGCGGCCCAACACGAATTAGCACATAGGCGTCGGACGTCCGGGGGTCACCGGTCGTCCGGAGGCTCGCGAGGGTCGGGACGTCCGGTGCCTGTCGGACGTCTGTAATTTTGGATCGGGTGTGCTTCGGTCGGACGTGCGGTCGGGGTCAGACGTCCGGGCGTCGTCGGTCGTCCGAGGGGCTCCGGAAATCCGTCGGTTTGGCCCGGGTGCAGGGGCGTCGGTCGTCCGAAGAGGGCCAGACGTCTGGAGCCTGGAGGTCATCAGACGTCCGGTCCAGGCCGGTCGTCCGGAGCCTGTAGCTTCCTCTTCATCACTTCTTCTTCTCCGTCTTCACGTCCATCTTGCTCTTCTTCTTCTCCTTGCTCCTTAGCTTCTCCATGGTACCTGAGCATGCACAAAGTATCCGTATGAGGTAGTAGCCTTGTCTCATGTGTATCAAAGTGGAAATGTGAGAGGAGATATGTCACCTCGGTTTCAAGAGCTCTTGCACGTGCTCGTGTCATGGGTCCAAGAGGTGTCGTAGGAGATGTAGTTGGGTCCATGGGAATGGTCTTGGGATTCTCCGCATCAGTTGGTCTTCTTCTTGGTGGTGTTGAAGCATCAAGACCTCGGAGGCCATGAGAGAGGGACTTGAATCATTGTCACAAAAGACTTGATCATCTTGATCTTCATTCACACGCTAGTGCGTGGCCACGTGCTCAAGGGCTTCCATTTCTTCTTACCTCATGGAGTCGTATGTGCCATCATCATTGATAATCATGATTCGCTTGTTGGTGCATTGGAAGGACTTGTGTCCTCGGCGACCACATGTGAAGCACTTGAGAGAACTTATCTTGACGGCACCATCGGGTGGTGCCGATGATGAGGGAGTTTTAGATTTGTAGTTTCTTGCCAGAGGACGAGTCAAAGAAGGCATAACTTGCTTGGTAGTTGACTTGTCTCCGGTACTTGGTGATGCTCTAGTTGACGTAGGAGGTGCCAGAGTTGTGGGAGCTTGAGTGTAGGAGCCATAGGTCTTGAAGAGTACTTGGCGTATTTGAAGTCATCTTGTACTTGTCGCTCGGCCTTGGTCACTTGATGAACTAGCTCGAGAAGGTTGGAGTAGGGTTGGAAGGCGGCAATCCGCTTGATGGGGTGATTGAGGCCATTCAAGGAGCGTGCCTTAGTTTGCTCGTCATCTTCCTTGACATTAGCCCGTATCATGGCAATCTCCATTTCTTGGTAGTATTATTCCACCGTCTTCATGCCTTGCTTAAGGAGTTGTAACTTCCTTAAAAGATCACGTGTGTAGTGTGTAGGCATGAAGTGAGCTCTCATGACATCCTTCGTTTGCATCCCAGTTGTGATGGGTGGTTCGCCTCTTGCTTGTCGTCGCTCAACCACTTGTTCCTACCAAATGAGGACATAGTCTTGAAACTCGAGGGAGGCCATGACGATCTTACTTTCCTCATCTTAGTTGTGAAGATGGAATATCTTCTCGACCTTCAATGCCCATGGGAGATATTCTTTGGGATCATTGCTTCCGGAGAACTTGGGCATCGTGAACATGATCTTGCCGTAGCATAGTTCTTCATCACAGTGGGGGTTTTGATGTCGCTCTTGGCGGGGAGGAAGGTCCTCAAACTCTCGTTCCGCTTGATGTCTCTCTTGGCGTGGAAGGGGGGTCTTCAAGCACCCGTTCTACTTGATGTTGCTCTTGACATGGAGGAGGACGAGGCATATGAGCTTGGTTTCGTCTTTCTTGTTGCTCTTCATGTCGAGTGGCTTCTTCCTGTCATGCTTGGCGAAGTTATTCCTCTTGCTCAAATACTAGGCAGCTGCGAGCATCAACGACTCTAGTCGACTTGTGGAGTGCGTCGTGAGCCACATGAGCCGGAGCTTGACGACTTTGTTTCTCTTGGCGGAGTGCATTGCTGTCTTTAGATGGTTGACGTGTATGATGTGGTGAGAGTTGTTCTTGATCCTCGGCATCTTGTGCTTCGTGTCTCACCCTTTCACGTGCTCGGACACGGTCTTGCAACCCATTGCCATGGAATGGATTTTCTTGAGCTTCGCCATCTTGAGTGTTATCGCGGTGAGGAAATGGAACTCGAGGTGGACTCACATCAGAAGAAGAGTATGCCGAAGAGTGGCGACTTGAATGTTGACTAGAGTGGTGTCATCTTGGTGATGAGGTTGAGGAAGACACGCGACTCATGATTATGTTCCGGAATTCTTCCATTTGTTTGGAGATCTTGGCGTCTAGGTAGTCATGATTCCTTGCTTCAGATTGATGAATGTCCGTGGCGAGTTGCCTAATGTGATCACCCAAAGCTTCACTTTCTTGATGGAGAGTGATTGCTCTCTGGTTATAGCGCCAGAAAAGCTCATGTCTGCTAGGACTACGTTAGTATTTCCCCAAAGAGGAAGGGATGTTACAGCACAACAACGGTAGGTATTTCCCTCAGTGAAGAAACCAATGTTATCGAAACAGTAGGAGAACCAAGCAACACAACGTAAACAAATAACAACACCTCGCAACCCGACGTGTTAAAGGAGGTGTCAATCCCTTTCGGGTAACGATGCCGGAAAATTGTAGTGGATTGAAATAAAAGATCACAGATAAAATAAATTGCAGCAAAGTATTTTTGTATTTTTGGTTTAAGATGTCTGAATAAAAATGCAAAGGAAAAGTGGATCGCAAGCAAATATATGAGGAAGAAGACCCCGGGGCCATAGGTTTCACTAGTGGCTTCTCTCGAGAAAAGATAGCAAATGGTGGGTAAACAAATTACTGTTGGGCAATTGATAGAACCTCAAATAATTATGAAAATATCCAGGCAATGATCATTACATAGGCATCACATCCAAGATTAGTAGACCGACTCCTGCCTGCATCTACTACTATTACTCCACACATCAACCGCTATCCAGCATGCATCTAGTGTATTAAGTTCATGGAAAAATGGAGTAATGCAATAACAATGATGACATGATGTAGACAAGATCCGTTTATCTATTGCGTAGATATAGATCCTGTCTTTTTATCCTTAGTAGCAACGATAGATAAGTGTCGGTTCCCTTTTGTGTCACTGGGATCAAGCACCGTAAGATCGAACCCACTACCGGGCACCTCTTCCCATTGCAAGATAAATAGATCAAGTTGGCCAAACAAAAACCAAATATTGGAGAAGAAATATGAGGCTATTAGAGATCATGCATATAAGAGATCAAAGAAACTCAAATAACTTTCATGGATATAACAATATATGACTGATCATAAACTCAAAGTTCATTAGATCCCAACAGCACACCGCAAAAAGAGTTACCTCATATGGAGCTCCAAGAGACCTTTGTATTGAGAATCAAGAGAAAGAGAGAGAGAGAGAGAGAGAGAGAGAGAGAGAGAGGGAGATGAAGCCATCTAGGTACTAAATACGGACCCGAAGGTCTACAAAGAACTACTCACGCATCATCGGAGAGGCACCAGTGGAGGTGGTGAACCCCATCTAAGATGGTGTCTAGATTGGATCTGGTGGTTCTGGATTCTGCGGCAACTGGATGAATATTTCGTTGACTCCCCTAGGGTTTTGGGAATATTTGGGTATTTATAGAGAAAAGAGGCGGTCCGGGGGTACCCGAGGTGGGCACAACCCACCAGGGCACGCCTGGGCCTCCTAGCGCGCCCTGGTGGGTTGTCCCCTCCTCGGCACTCCCCCCAGGTGCTACCAGGGCCCAACTTGTTCCTTCTGGTCCATAAAAATCTTCGTAAAGTTTCATGGCATTTGGACTCCGAATGATATTGATTTTCTGCGATGTAAAAAACATGGAAAAAACAGGAACTGACACTTGGCACTATGTCAATAGGTTAGTACCAAAAAATGATATAGAATGACTATAAAATGATTATAAAACATCCAAGATCGATAACATAACAGCATGAAACAATCAAAAATTATAGATACGTTGGAGACGTATCAGAGAGCTCGTTGTGCGATGAAAAGTGGTTCTTGGTGATGTAGTCACGTTCATCATCTTGACCCTCGAAGAGTTGGTTCGCTGAAGAAGTTGGCCTATCCATCATAGCCAAGAGGAGGTGAGTAGGGAACTTAGAGAACAATACCAAAGTTACCTTTTCCAAAGATTGTAGATGTATCAAGTATCGCTCAATGTGATGCTACAATAGTAGAATTGATACTGGGTTTGTTTCTCACACCTACAAAAGTAAAGCTTATAGAGGAGCTTGGTTAGGATGAGTGGCACAAAATTTCAAGCAAATGTTAGTCAAGATATCGATAAGGATGATAAGGTTCACAAAATTGCAAGTAAAGAAAATAGATCAAACCCAATAATATCACTAGGAACACACGCGGAAGATAGATGGGATTCGCACAACCAAGGAGTGAGATCAAGATATGTGACCACAGAAAATGCTCTTGTTGTACGGATGCTAGAGCTACACTAGCTCCATTGCTCAAATGGGCTAGATACGCTTGTGCACCAACCTATGGGAGAAACTTGCCATCTCCAGTCCCAAGTATCCTATGTATGTAATGACCAAGATGATGTAGATGCAAAATGGCTCGATGCTATTGCTTACAAGCTCTTTGTTTCTCCTCTTTTTCTTAAAAGCTTTTTTGACTATGCTTGATGCTCGAGCGAAGTATGATATGAGAAAAGTATGTAAGATATGCATGGGAGATACTTAGGGCACAAACATGATAGCAATATAATTTGCATGCTCAAAGTGGCTATGCAGAGTAGGCGTATCACTAAGGTGCACAATATAGCACGGCCCGACAATTCTCAACTCGCTTGTCTCGATCGGTAAGTGAGCAAAATGGCTTGGGTTATCAATGGAAAAGCAAGGAAATGTACTAAGTGTCATCCAGGTTACCGTCCTTCCTTGCGGTTGGTATGATGATGAAGTGGTCATTGTCGATGTCGAGGTCGGTGTGATGATGAAGAGCGGTGTCGTCGATGTCAAACTGTTCCCAAGTAGCCGAAACACCTTAGGAAACGGAAGCTGCACCTCAAAAATCGGTCGAATGCGGAAGGTGGGTGCTTTTATGATGAAAATTTTGATGGAGGCAAATGGTGGTGGTAATGATGTATGTGGATGGGGGGATGTTGAGAGCTACAAAACGAGCTAAAGAACACCAAAAAGGGACTTCGGGAGTGAAAGTTATGGCCAAAACGAAGGTGTTGTTGGGCTGATTCCGGGGGGTGCAGGCACCCGGGGGTATGAAGTGTGGGTGCCCGGGGTGGTCAGGGAGAACTTTCCTGAGGGTGCGGGCACCCGGGGGTTCGGGGTGCGGGCACCCAATGGTGTCGGATTTGGGCAGAAATTTTTGAGAAATGGCCAAATTCGGTGGATTTCGTGGTGGGAAGGTTGGGATTGTTGGGGAGGGGCTAGATCCACTTGCCAAACAACAAATCCATGGACCAAAACTACAAAATCTCGCAGATCTAACAAATTGCAAGAATTTTTTGGGGCTATTCTTTGTGAAGATTTTCAAATTGGGACAAAAAAGAACGAAATTATGCTAGCAAATGGGGGGGGGGGTAGGGACTCCAAGATGTGAATCAAACTTGCTCATGATACCAAGATGTTGTAGGGTGAAACCCTATGGGAGATCTTTTCACACTTGGTGGGGGGAAACTGATGAACACACAAGAACAGAAGGGAGAAATCACTCAAACAAACCAAAATCACACATCCACTAGAGTAGCATACATGAGATCCACAAGAAACCAAGAACAATTCAAGGAAAATAACTCTAGGATAGAGTTCTTCCCACTCCCTAGAGAGGTGAGGTCTTGGTGATGATCTTCTCCAAGATGAGGGCTTAACAATCCACTAGGATTCTTCCCAAGAGGGGTCTTGATCTCCAAAAGGAGGGAAAGATCAGCAAAGCTCTCTCAATGTCTATCCGATACTTTGCTAACCCTAAAAATGAGCTAGGTGAGGGGTACTTATAGCCTAGGGACGAAGTAAGAGGAAAACGAGGGTACACGGGTCTTTTAACCCTAATTGCACGCACGCATAATCGATGGAGTGCGCGCACCCAAACCGGTCAGTGGCAGGCGCCACGGAGGGTGCCGGGCACACAGGGGTTGGTGGCCCAAGTACTCGGACGGGTCAGAGGAGGCCGGGCCTTGGCACTGAAGGGACCCGGGCACCGGGGGTGATGGCTCGGGCACTCGTGGTGGGCTGCTGGCTCCCAAGCGGGGGAGACCGGGCACCCGGGGCGGCTGCAGGTTCCTAGGTGGGAGGCAGGGCACCCGGGGCCGAAGGGCCGGTCACACGGGGTGGGCAGTGGGGGCCGGGTACCCGGAGTGTCCAGGACCTCCCCAACTTCGATCTTCTTGTTCCCTTCTTCCTTCTCCTCCTCCATAGGTGCTTGGGTCTCCCTCCTAGCTTCTTCATCGACTTCTTCTTGGTACTTAAGAATGCACAACGTTTCCATTTGAGGTAGGACCCAACTCTTGTGTGAATCAGGATGAAGTTCGAAGAGTAAAGAGTTAACATCGGTTTCGATGGCACATGCGCGAACTCTTGTCATTGGTCCTCTTTGTGCTTGTGGTGGTGGCAGAATGTCCATGGGGATGGTCGAGGGGTGCTCCGCATCATCTCCCCCCATTGGGAGAGATCTGTCGCAGATCGTGGTCTTCATCACCATGGTATTTGGCCAAGTCCTTGACGTTGAAGATGTAGCTTACATTGTACTTGTCACGTGGGATGTCGATCTTGTAGGCGTTGTAATTGTAGCATGGGAGCACCTTGAAGGGTCCATTGGCTCTCGGAAGTAGCTTGGACTTGCGCTCCTTGGGGAAGCGGTCATGTCAGAGATGTAACCATACGAGATCGCATGGTTGGAACACAATTGGTGACTTGTTGATGTTGAGCTTGGTGGCGAGTTGGTGTACTTGATGCTCGACCGTGGACCTTGTAACTTCATGCATCTTCTTGAGATAACATGCTTTTGCACTAGCATCCATGTTCTCTCATTCTTGGACTAGTAGAGGAATGATGTCCAAGGGTGACAAAAGGTTGGAGACGTAAACAACCTCGAAGGGGGACTTGCCGGTGGTAGATTGTCTTGCTCGGTTGTAGGCGTACTCAGAGATAGGTAAGCACTCCTCCCACTCCTTGATGTTCTTCTTGATCAACATGCGTAGGAGCGTAGATAGTGTTCAGTTGGTGACTTCCTTTGGCCATCGGTTTGAGGATGATAAGCCGTCGAGAATAGTAGCTTGATGCCGATCTTGGCGCATAGCATCTTCCAAAAGTAGCTTAGGAACTTGATGTCTCGGTCCGACACAATTGTCTTTGGCACTCCATGTAACCTCAGGATTTCCCTACAAAAAAAAATTTGCAACATGTGAAGCATCGTTTATCTTATTGCATGGGATGAAATCTGCCATTTTATAGAATCGGTCCACAACAACAAATACAGAATCCTTGCCACTTTGAGTCCTAGGTAATCCAAGCACAAAATCCATGCTAATATCTTCCCATGGTTGATGTGGTATAGGAAGTGGCATATGTAAACCATGGGATTGAGCTTGGGACTTAGCTTTGCGACATGTGGAGCATCGGTTGGTGAAGCGTGAGACGTCGCGAAACAGCATGGGCTAAAAGTAATTCTTGGAGAGCATGGCAAAAGTCTTTTCTCATCCAAAATGTCCCATAAGTCCTCCATGAGCCTCTTGCAAAAGTAACAAACGAAGATAAGACTCGGGGATACATAGTTTGTTAGCTCTCATTAGATAACCATTCTTGATATAATATCTCTCCCAACATGTATGTGTCAAACACTTAGCATAAGGAGTAGCAAAACTAACATCCTGCTCATAAAAGTCTTTGATGTGATCAAATCCAATGACATTCAACTCAAGTTGTGTAACAAGCATGCATTTGTGGGAAAGAGCATCCGCCACAACATTTTATTTACCCTTAATGTATTTTATCACATAAGGGAAATATTCAATAAATTCACTTCATTTAGGATGCCGTTTATTCAACTTGGTTTGACCTTTAAGGTACTTAAGTGTCTCATGATCGGTATGTATGACAACTTCATGTGGGCGAAGATAATGATCCCAAACATGCAATAATCGTACTAAAGCATACAATTCTTTGTCATAGATGGGATAGTTAAGTTGAGCACCGGGAAGTTTTTAGCTAAAAATATGCAATGGGTGACTTTTCTTTCATCCAAACTCGGCCAATTCCATTACCACTAGCATCACAATGAACCTCAAAAGTTTTGTCAAAATTAGGCAAAGCAAGAATCGGAGCATGTGTAACCAAGATTTGAGCTCATCAAATGTGGTAGATTTTAGGGGTCCCCTAACAAAGGGTGCATTTTCTTAGTCAAGGCATGCAACGGTGCGACGATAGTGCTAATGTCTTTCACAAAGCAATGATGAAAACCAGCTAGACAAAGGAAACTATGCAGTTCTTGCAAATTAGTGGGTCAAGGCCAAGTTTTAATTGCTTCAATTTTAGACTCATCAACATGAACACCCTTTGAAGACACAACGAAATACAAGAAATAAAGTTTGTCAACGCCAAAAATGCATTTCTCCATATTAGCATAGAGACATTAATTCCTAAGAGTTTGCAAAATAGCTCTAAGATGGTTAACATAATCTTTTAGGGACTTGCTAAACACGAGTATGTCGTCGAAGTAGACCACTACAAATACTCCAATGTATGGGCGAAGAACAAAATTCATGACACGCATAAAAGTACAGGGAGCTTTCAATAAACCCATAGGCATAACTAACCACTCATACAAGCCAAATTTAGTTTTAAAGGAGGTTTTCCGTTCATCACCTGCTTGAATGCGAATTTGGTAATAGCCACTTTTAAGATCAATTTTTTAGAAAATGGTGGCACCGCTAAGCTCATCTAGCATATCATCAAGGCGTGGAATGGGATGCCTATAATGAATGGTGATAGCATTGATGGGTCTACAATCGGAACAATACAAAAACTATCGTCTCTTTTTGGCACAAGAATGACTGGTAGGGCACAAGGACTCAAACTTTCACGCACATGTCCATGGTCTATGAGATGTTGGACTTGCATTTGCATTTCTATGGTTTCTTCGGGGTTGACGCAGTATGGAGCCTTCTTAGGAAGAGGTGCATTGAGGATGAGGTCAATCCGGTGTTCAATGCCACGTAGAGGAGGAAGACCCGGAAGGTAGCTCATCGAGGAAGACATCCGCGCTGCAACAAGTTAGACAACACTAGAGGAGGAGGATTAGAAGGGTTAGTCCTTGCCACCTCATCTTTGCATACTAGGACATAGTGTATGACACTCGATGGGTTCTCACACACTTCTCTCATCTCTCTTTTGGCGGCTAGGAGGACTAAGTTTTTCTCTCTCGGTGAAGAGTCACTCATTTTGGGCTTGTGGCTCACTCTCTTTATGGTGGTTCACTCTCTCACTATTCTCTCCACGATGGGTGGATGCTTTCTTGTCATCCATCACTTGACTTGCTGACACAAGTCGTAGCACGGACTACTTGCCTTTCATCTTGAAGATATAGTGATTGGTTCTTCCATTGTGGATGATGCCACTGTAGAATTGCCAAGGTCTCCCCAAGAGGAGATGGCACATGGATATGGGAAGCACATCACACTCCAAGGAGTCCTCGTATGCGCTGATCTTGAAGGAAACTTGCACTGTGTGCTCCACTTGAATCGTGACGGAGTCACTAAGCCATTGGACCATGTAGGGGCGAGGATGCTCCTTCTTAACCAATTGTGTCGCGGATTTCCACAACCACCTATGGGACCGGGTGGCCCCTTGTTGATTCGGCAGGGGGACGACGCATTTCACAAAGAACAGACCAGCGTACGGCGGCGTGGCAGAGAGCACACAAACGATTTACCCAGGTTCGAGCCGCCGCGAGGCATAAGACCCTACTCCTGCTTTAGTGGATTGATGGTGGAATGAATATGGTGGTGTGTAGTACACTTGCCCGGCAAGATTTGCCTCGGGGCTGCAGCGACTACGCGCGTGTGGTGGCTTGGGTTCTGTCAACTTTCCAACCCTCTAACCCCTCCTATGAGTACCATGGGCCACATTTTATAGATCAAGGGGTCACCACAGTGGCAAAGTGGTCATTATCCACTAACACTACGGGCTGACAGGGTGCATTAAATGCGCCGCTGAGTGTGACATCACCGGTCGCCCGGCAAGGCCTGCCGGGCTGTCTTGCCAGCTCCGCTCCTGTTCTCTTGACACGTTGTAGGACGGGTGTCACCCGTAGGTTTATTTTGTAGGAAATGGCTGCCATGTGGTGAACGGCTGCCACTTAATCATCTTGCGGCTTGACACCGCACTGATTGACAATGTGAGTCGTGCTTGAGTGGTTGGTCGGGTGGTTCTGCTCCCCGCGAGCCCCGGCAGGCTCTGCTGGGGAGCCTTGGTTGCTTGCTTCTGGTGGTGGCCTCGCCCCTTGCCGGGCTCGCCTGCCCAACAAGGGAGGCCCTTCTCTTGCCGATATCTCGCTCTTTAGGCTCGATCTTGGTCCCTATGAGCTGCATGTTGGTTCCTCAAATCTCTTGGTCCTTCAACCTCTGACTTGAGCTGGTGCTTCAATCTTGATCTTGTGCCTATGCACTGTTGGTCAACAGACCCGGGGTTTGTTGCACCGACAGAAGCCCTCGGGCATGCCCCGAACGCGCTGCTGAGCGTTGTCATGGTAGGGCCTAATAGGTGCACATGCAAGGTTGCTGAAGGGGTTGGCCCCTTAAATTTTCTGTTTCTATCTCATAAGCCTTTATTCCGGGCCAGTTTCCGGTTTCCCCCGCGCGTTGTGCGCGGTGTCGTGGGAGAACTTGGATCGTGGCCCGCGGATTCTCCTCGCACCAAGATCATGGGGCGGAAACGGCAACCCCACTCACCGCCCGTTCCGCACGCACCTCGCCATATGTCTCGCATGTATTGGGCATGGTAGGTGGTGGATGCAGAGGTCACGTGGAGGAGTGTCATGGTTGAAAACCAAACATCGATGGTCGGAGTAGAGGGTCGGCCTTGATTCCCAAAGCTGTTGAGGGTGCAGAAAGGGCCGTATTGGAGGAGCGGGGCAGCCAACTTTACCATGAGAGGCCAGCCCCCTGCCTCGTCCCCTATATAAAAAGAGGCAAAGGCAATACCCCTCTGCACATACCTCTCCTTCTTCGCTGCAATTCTTCTTAGCCATGGTGAGAGGGCGAGGGTGCAGTAGTATCTCGACAGCAGCAACGAGGGCTTCCACCCGGCAGCGTATCCCTCCTCCTCGAGATCCTGAGGCCGCGGAGCCCGCTGCGAGAGGAGGGAGGAGGGGCGCAGCTGAGGCTGGCGTGATGCCTAAGGAGGAGGTGGATGAGGGAGCTCCTCGGTTGTGCCCCCGCCGGTGGCTCTTCCACCGACGAAAGGCCATGTCGGGGATCAACCTCGAGAGTTCATCATCAGGCTGTATAAGCCCTTGTGTGGTCACCTTCGTATTCCAACCTTCTTTGCATGGGAGATGGAGCTCGAGCAACCGCGCGCTCTGAGGCTACACATGAGGGGTTGCAGGAATGGAAGCATGTGGGTTGACATCGACTTCCCCGCCCCCATGTAATGAATCTTTGTTGTTGCTGGAAGACCTTCACTCGTGCCCATAGCTTCTCGGAGGTGCACATTCTCCTTTTCAAATTAATGGAGAGTGGCCTGCTCTCAGTCAAGATCTTCGGGCCCTCGGCAGGCCACTTAGGGTGCTGCGTGGAGAGCTCGACCGACGATGAAAGATCCTCCTCGAGCGAAAATGACGAGGAGGACAGTGACGGTGATGACGACAACAGCGGGCGGAGCAACGACGACTCTAACTCCGGTTGATCGTCGCCCGCACCATCTTCATTAGGTGGCAGCACCACCATCTACATCCGTGCCTCTTCCCCGGCAATGTGATTTGTCGGGGAGTTGGATGCAGAGGTGTGGATGGTGCTGCCGAGCTCCTCCAGCAGTCTTCCAGCTCGACCCTGGCAGCCTTCCTCTCAGCTGTAGCTCCGTTAGCCCTGCCGAGTCCTGCTGGCCCTGGTGACGGTGGTTGACGGGGCCGCCTTCCGCCGTGCTCTCCATCGAGGCCTTCCCTCGTGCTTCCGTTCCCTCCGGGCTACCTCTCCTAGAGCCCGACGGAAATGGACTGGACTTCAGCTCTGGCGCTCCTTTTGTCCTCCTCGCCTTCGACGGCTGTGCCTAGGGGGAGAGGGACAGGAAAGGGCATTACGGAGCACTTATCTTCTTTCAATCTTAAACTTATAGGAAATTGCCAAATTTTAATTCAAATAATGTAATCCTTTCATCCATGTTTGTGTTCTGTAATGCTTGTACTTGTATATGCATGTCAATGAAAGAGATAAACCTTGCCGGGAACCCGTGTATGTATATGTCCATGCAGAGGTGGGGTGCCTCTTTAATGTAACTACATGAGTTTTCACCAGCAGGATATCCTACCGGCACCCTTTTCGTCTGCCGGCGAACCATGTCTGCTAGGGAACAGACTGAGGCGCCAGCCCCCCGCCCACTCCCTTTTCACCAAGGGCCACTATGACCATCCAGGCCGAAGCAGCGTTCGAGCCAAGGATGGGAGCACCCTAGTTCCAAGAGAGCGGCGAGGTTTCTAGCTCTATGCACAACTTATAGCTTACAGAACACTAATGGACAAGAGGTAAACTTATCTGTTTGGATTGTCGGGGATCACTGTGCCATGCAATCTTCTCGTCCCTTGTCAGAGTCAAGTTCACGGCAGGAACCTGCAACTCCATGTAGATGAGAGTGAATGCAGGATGCAATTCTATCTATATGCATATGCAAATGCTCATCAAATGCTTATGCAGTGATCTGGGTGTGCTCGTGCATGCATGCGATCTTGATTGGGGCCCCCCACAGCGCTTCTTTATTTTATCTTGCATGAGGTCATCACCCCGGCTTTGTACAAGGGGTTACATGCAACTGAGCCAAGGCCTGTACAAAAGGGTGGCTGCCGAGCAATGCCCAGCAGCCTCGCACCTTACGGGTAGTACTTACGGAGATGCTCAATATTCCACGAGTTTTGCATCTTTGTGCCATCCTCGGTCTCCAGATGGATTGCGCTAGGTCTGGTGACTCGTATGACCTGGTAAGGGCCTTCCCACTTTGGTGATAGCTTGTGTGTACCCTTGGTGGACTGAACGCGCCTAAGGACAAGGTCACCTTCCTCAAAACACCGGGTATGAATCCTACAGCTATGATAGTGACGCAGGGATTGCTAGTAGCGTGCAGCACGCGTAGCAGCCCGGAGACGGTTCTCCTCAAGTAGCACAACATTGTCACGCCGGTGCTGATTTTCTGCTACTTCATCGTAGGCAAGCACTCAAGGGGACCTGTAAATGAGTTTCGTGGGGATAACTGCTTCTGCCTCGTAGACCAGGGAGAAGGGAGTCTGCCCGGTAGCTCGGTTAGGTGTTGTTCTAAGGGACCAGAGAACTACCGGTAGCTCCTCAATCCACCACATGCCGTGCTTCTACAGCATATCGAAAGTTCTTGTCTTGAGTCCATGAAGCACTTCAGTGTTCGCCCTCTCAGCTTGTCCATTGCTCCGGGGGTGTGCCACAGAAGCGAATGAGATTGCATCTGAGAGTGTGAACATATTGCATGAAGGCGTGGCTCGTGAACTGGGTGCCATTGTTAGTGATGATCCTTGCCGGAACTCCGAAACGACACACCAATTCTTTCAAGAACTTGATAGCTGACTGAGCAGTCACCTTTCTCATGGCAGTCACTTCCAACCACTTTGTAAACTTGTGGATGGAAACAACAAGAATTCAAAGCCCCCGATTGCTCGGGGGAAGGGCCCGAGGAAATCGAGCCCCCAGACCGGAAATGGCCATGATAGAGGGATTGTCTGAAGGGCTTGGGCATGCATGTGTGTTCTCTTGAAATGGAACTGACAGGCTTCACATTTCGTGATGAGCCCAGCTGCATCCTGGAGGGCTGTGGGCCAATAGAATCCTTGCCGGAATGCTTTCCCAACCAATGTGTGAGCCGCACATTCCTCTGTAAATCTCAGCTAGCAATTCCTTTCCATCCTCCCGGCAAACACACTTCAATTTCACACCATTGGGCCTCCCTCTGTACAGAGTGTCATCGACAAACTGATACATACTGCCCTCCGGGCTACTCTTTCAGCTTCATCCTGGTTGCCAGGGAGTTCTCCGGTTTGGAGGAAGTGGACAATGTGCCTTGCCCAAGTTGGAGCCTGGGGCTCGGCAACGAGGACTAGCGGCACCTCCTCTGCTGCAGTAGCACCAGCCTCATTTGCGGGGTCCATAGGCCTGGCTGGTGGGGGTGGTCCGACAGGCTGTGAGGAGTTGTTTCCGACAGGGTCTTTAACGGGAGCGGATGGCTCTACCGGGAAAGGCTTACCGTAGTCCAACTTTCTCCTCTTCCGGGCCATTGTGGCTGGTGATACGGAGGGTTGAGAGAGATGGAGAACAAAAGTTCCTGGTTCCACAGGAAGCTTCTGCGCAACACACTTTGACAGGTGATCAGCTATGCTGTTTTCCGCATGGGATACGTGCTCTGTTTGCAACCCGTCAAAGTGCTCCTCCAATCTCCTTACTTCCTCGACATATGCTTCCGTCAATGGGCTTTGGTAATACTTGTTGACTTGCCTCACCACGAGTTGTGAATCTTCTCAAATGATCAGCTTCTTAATTCCCAATTATGCTGCAATCCTGAGCCCGGCAAGGAGCCCTTCATACTCTGCTGTATTGTTGGTGGCTTCTTCCCGGGCAAAGTGCATCTGGACGACGTACTTCAAGTGCTCCCCGGAGGGGGCAACAAGAAGCATGCCAGCCCCTGCACCTTGTAGGGAAAAAGCACTGTCAAAATACATAATCCATTCTTGGGGTGATTCCTTGACGGGGAGAGCTGTCTCTGTCCTTTCCTCATCAGGGGTTGGCGTGCATTTTCCAATAAACTCTGCCAATGGCCTGCTCTGAATAGTTGAAGTGCTCTCAAACTTCAAACCAAAATTGCACCACTTTCTTCCTTGCCGCGTCCTTGGGTTTGTTCTCGTTGCCGTGCTCATTGTTGTCCTGATTCTTTTCTGACTCTGCTGTGATCTGGTAACTTTCTGCCTCATCCACCTCTCGCTGTGCTACCAAGGCCGGACTGACCACTTGGTTGGTTCCCGCTAAGTTAAGCAATAATAGCTCTTGGGGTTTGGGTGCAACCAAGGTAGACATATGATAGGTAGGCTTTCAATTCCTGTAGAGCTGCATCTGCTTCCGGGGTCCACTTCATAGGCCCAGCCTTCTTCAAAACCTTGAAGAACGGCAAGGCACGCTCGGCAGACTTGGAGATGAACCTGCTCAGCGCGGCAACACATCTCGTCAAGCGCCTCACATCCTTAACTGTCCTTGGCGCTTGGATCTTCTCAATGGCCTTGATCTTGTCGGGGTTGGCTTCGATCCCCCGATGGGACACGAAGAACCTGAGTAGCTTGCCGGAGGGAACACCAAATACACACTTCTCCGGATTAAGCTTCAGATTGATCTTGCGCAGATTGGCAATTGTCTCTTCCAAATCATGGATAAGGATGGCCTTATCCTTGGTTTTGACCATGATATCATCCATATAGGCTTCTATATTTCTGTGCAACTGTGGCTTAAAATCGATCTGGACTGCCCTTGCAAAAGTGGAACGACACTCTTTAATCCGAATGGCATGTGGACAAAGCAGTACGTACCACATGGAGTGATGAATGATGTATTCTCTTCATCTTCCTTGGACATGAAGATCTGATGATATCCTGAGTATGCATCCAGAAAGGAGAGAAAATCACATCCTGAAGTAGAATCCACGATTTGGTCGATGCGCGGCAAGGGAAATTGGTCCTTTGGGCAAGCCTTGTTGAGGTATGTGAAATCAATGAAAAGCCTCCGCTTCCCGTTAGCCTTCCGGACCACTACTGGATTTGCCAACCATGTAGGATGCAGTACTCCTCTGACCAAACCAGCTGCCTCTAACTTGTTGATCTCTTTGGTAATGAACTGCTGCCTCTCCAAGGCATGCTTCAATAATTCCTGCTTGACGGGTCGGGCATGTAGGCAGACAGCAAGGTGGTGTGCAATTACCTCCCTGGGAACACTAGGTATATCAGATGGTTGCCAGGCAAACACATTGATATTCACCCGCGGGAAGGCAACGAGCGTGCTTTCCTATTTGTCACGAGGATGGCGCTAATAGTGAAAGTACCATCAACGCCAGCCAGCCCTGCCTGGACCTTCTTCACTTGGGGTGCAGTAACCTTGGATCTCTTGCTGTTGGAACACTTCGGCACGTCGTCAATGGGTGGCGTGCACTCGGAGGGGGAACCCTTCCCGGACTCCTTGCTGGAGGTCCTACAATCCGTCTTCTTTCCTTTGCTTTCCTTGGTGGGAACTGGTGCTGCCGTAGCCTCTGCTGCGACTGCATCCCGATACATCTTGTCCACATAGATAATCGCATCCTTCTCATCTGACGGGATGGTGAGGACTCCCAATGGCCCATGCATTTTCAGGGTGTTTGATGAGGACATCAATACCATTGTTACACCCACAGCCCCTACTGTTACATATACTGGACCAATTACTAGAGCTCGCGCACGCCAATTAAATTACCAGGTACTTTCGTTTCTTGGTAATGATTCTAATGTTCATGAGATTATGATGCTGCCTAAATTGGATACATTTGTTTTGCTTACAAATGAAGGTCCTAGCTTGGAGAAGGATGAACATTGGAGCAAGAACACGAATGGAGTTGATGGCATGCGCAAGGGGATCAGGAACGGAGTTACAAGTGATGATTTCAGGACTTTGAAGCCGCCATAAGGAGTGCATGAAGCCTTGGACGAAATATACAAGATGCCACTTCATAATATTCGTCCATAGGCTATTCTAGGTGCTGCGTCACCTTATTAATGGGCCAGGCCCATGTAATTTCGAAATACTTAAGTATAGGCTATTTTTAGAGTCCGTATGTGTGGGGAAACAAGAGTTAGGGTTGGTTTCGGACCCCACCCTCAAGGGCCACGAAATTCCCCTCTCTTCCTCCATATATACAGCCCTTAGGGCGTCGTTTAGACTTGGGTTTTGTTTAGATTAAAAGTTCGCCATAGCTGCAACTTCGCGTACTTCGTTTGTGTCCAACGACCAGACCAAGACGTCACAGAACCCCACCTTGATCAATAAAGCTTTCATCTTATATTCGCAATATCCAGATTGCAATCTCAGTTTCTTGCTTGTTCTTCGTTTGCTCGCAGGAAACAGGCCCTCGTGGTCAGGTTGATCGTGCTCCGGCGTGGTCAATAACCCCTCGGAAGTTGGTTTAGCGATTGCTAAGGCGCGACGTCTCGCACGTTCGTAGTCGGATCGTCAAGGTCGACTCCCACAGAAAACGATAGCCACCATCTCATCGAAACATCGGGACACCTTTGCCTCTATCAAGTGGTATCAGATTTCCAGGTTGCTCGGTGAGATTTTACAGTTTTTTCGTAGATTAGATCGAGTCTGTTCTTCATACCTACAGTCCACGAAAAAGCCACAAAAAAAAATTAGGGTTAGTTCATCATATCCGAACCAATCTGAGCCTTTGCATAATCTTTTTAGGGTTTTTGCTTTGTTGAATTTGCGGTTGCATCGTCGTGTCAAGTTGCTGGTCTTAGAGTCTAGTCTTTTAGAGTTTCGAGTTCTGGTCATAAGTTGTCACGCCGCCGCAGCACCATCATCATCGCCCATCTACCACTTTTGCTTATCCGCCACCGCTCTGAATCCTTATCCATATACCACATACCACCACCGCTACCATATACCACCACCGCTACCATATACCACCACCGCTGCCATATACCACAACCATATATCCACCACCAATCCGAGTTCTTCTCATATTAGGTTTGTTCTTGAGATCAATCTCAATTCCGATTCGTGTTTCCTTGCCTGCGTAGGTCTCGGAAAAAAAAAAAGTGAGCCACGTGCAGTTTTTTAGGCCAAAATTTTCTCGGGCAAAAATTTTTTTTAGGCCAAAATTTTCTCGGGCAAAAAATTTTTTTCCCTATCCTATTTTTAGGCTTTTCTGAGTCTTTTGAGCCACGTGCCATCATAGTGATTTTTTGTCGCACTTTTTCGTCATCGCTGCCCTGATTTCCGAAAAAAAAAGTGGGAAAAAATTTTCGTGCCCATATTATCAGTTTGACGAGGGAAGAGTTTTGAGACACTCGCCATTATAGTAATTTTTCGCAAAAAAAAAAAAAAAAGAGGAGCGCAAAAAAAAAAAAAGAGGAGCGCAAAAAAAAAAAGAGGAGCGCAAAAAAAAAAGGCGAAAAAAAAAGTTCCAGAGTGTGCTTTTCCCTTATTTACGTGCAGCGCCGTGATTTTGTTAGTGTTCTAGGCTCGCGTCTCTAGCACGGTCTAGCCTAGGACCAGCACAGTACCGTCGTTGAGCGTTTATTCAACTTTGCATCTCTGAATTGATTATTGCTGACCCTTTTTGCTACCATACTATAAGCCTTCCCAGCTCCACATACCTCTACGTCGTGCGTTTGACTCTCCCTGGCAATCGCTCTATCCAAGCTTTTGAGAGTTTTGACTACAACGGTTGCCGGTCACCGCCTGCTGCTGGGTAAGAACTGGTAAGAATTTGAGATTTGCTTGACGGATTTGTGACACCCGCCACCACCACCTCTTGTTAGTATTCTGTAGGATCATATTCTTGTGTGTTTTCTATTGTTGCTAACCATGGCAGGATCACAAGCCGACGAGACTGACTGGGAGAACATGACGAATCAGGAGTTGCATGATAAATTTCAGCAAATGATGAATGGACAGGTGCAGGATGTGCTAAACAGATTTGAAGAGGCCATGGAGAAGATAGATGACATGGAGAAGACGTTCGAAACAAAGCTCGATGACAGGTTTAATGAATTGCTCACGCGTCTTCCACCACCACCACCACCGGCTGCACCTAACGCACCTCTACAACAACAACAACGACGGCTACCTACACATCGTGAAACAGCCCTCCGCCGAGCGAGCCGTCTCCCTCTTGCACCTGGCCAAACTGTTGGTGCTGCTGTTGCTACTTCTGTGGCTCCTGCTGCCGATGCGGAGGAGGATGATTTTGCTGGCGATTACGAGGATGAGGTTGATCAAAATCAGAACTACGTGCCACCACCAGCACAGCAACCATCAGGTCGTCCACATGCAAATAATGGCAATGGTAGGGCTCACCCTCAGGTACGAGATCATGACCATCTCCCTAAACTAAAATTGAATATTCCACCATTTGAGGGTAGATATGTTCCTGATATATATCTTACTTGGGAGTTAGAAACTGAACAACGATTTACATGTTTACAATATCCCGAGGAGAGACGTGTTCCTGGTGCTGTTTGTGCATTCACTAGTTTTGCATGTGTTTGGTGGTCTGAGCATTGTAGATTATATCCCATTCCTGCTACTTGGGCTGCTTTGAAAACTGCTATGCGTACTCGTTGGGTTCCACCATATTATCAACGTGAATTACTTCAAAAATTGCAGCGCTTAAGACAGGGAAAAAATTCTGTAGAAGAATATTATCAGGAATTACAAACTGGCATGATTAGATGTGGTATTGTTGAGGAGAATGAAGCTATGCTTGCACGTTTTATGGGTGGATTAAATAGAGAGATTCAGACGATTCTAGAGTATAAGGAGTATACTAATATCACTCGTTTATTCCATCTTGCTTGTAAAGCTGAACGTGAAGTGCAGGATCGACAGGCATTGGCGCGGACTAACTTTTCTGCAGGTCGACCTTCTTCATGGACACCACGTGCATCATCTACTTCCACACGTTCTGCTTCACCGGCGCCTCCGTCGGCTGCCACCTCCAACTGTGATACAATAAAGCAGGCACAATCACCACTATCTGCCAAGAGCACACCTTCTGGGCCTGCAAAGAGCTCTTCTTCATCCATGGCATCAACAGGGCAGACACATGATATTATTTGTCGACGTTGCAAGGGTGGAGGTCATTATGCGAGAGAATGCCCATCTAAGCGTGTGATGATTGTTACTGAGGATGGTGGGTATGAGTCCGCTAGTGACTATGATGAGGAGACTTTGGCTCTTATTACACGTGACGAACACGGTGGAGACGATTCTGATCATGAGACGCAATACATGGCTCCTGAAGATGCTGACAGGTATGAATGTTTAGTTGCTCAACGTGTTTTGAGTGTGCAGGTTACACAAGCTGAGCAAAATCAGAGGCATAATTTGTTCCATACAAAGGGAGTTGTGAAGGAACGTTCTGTTCGCGTGATCATAGATGGAGGGAGTTGCAACAACTTGGCTAGCATCGAGATGGTGGAGAAGCTATCTCTCACCACAAGACCACATCCACATCCTTACTACATCCAATGGTTCAACAACAGCGGCAAGGTTAAGGTAACACGTACTGTTCGTGTGCATTTTAGTATCTCTACATATGCTGATTATGTTGATTGTGATGTGGTACCGATGCAAGCATGTTCCTTATTACTTGGTAGACCATGGCAATTTGATAAAAATTCTATTCACCATGGTAGAAACAATCAGTATACTCTTGTTCATAAGGATAAAAATATTACTTTGCTTCCTATGACTCCTGATTCCATTTTGAAAGATGATATTAATAGAGCTAATAAAGCAAAACAGGAGAAAACTAAGAGTGAAAATCAGATTGTGGCAAAAGAATTTGAGCAACAAATGCAGCCTCGTAATAATAAACAATCTAGTGTTGCTTCTGAATTGATTTTAAAAATGCATGAGTTAACTAAGGAAAACATTGAGCGTATGAATGCTAAATATAAACTTGCTGGAGATAAGGGTAGAAAACATGTTGTGTTTGCACCTGGAGATCTTGTTTGGTTACATTTGCGTAAAGATAGATTTCCTAATCAGCGCAAATCAAAGCTAATGCCACGTGCTGATGGTCCTTTTAAGGTTTTAGAGAAAATAAATGATAATGCATATAAACTTGAGCTACCTGCAGATTTTGGGGTTAGTCCCACTTTTAACATTGCAGATTTGAAGCCTTATTTGGGTGAGGAAGATGAGCTTCCGTCGAGGACGACTTCATTTCAAGAAGGGGAGGATGATGAGGACATCAATACCATTGTTACACCCACAGCCCCTACTGTTACATATACTGGACCAATTACTAGAGCTCGCGCACGCCAATTAAATTACCAGGTACTTTCGTTTCTTGGTAATGATTCTAATGTTCATGAGATTATGATGCTGCCTAAATTGGATACATTTGTTTTGCTTACAAATGAAGGTCCTAGCTTGGAGAAGGATGAACATTGGAGCAAGAACACGAATGGAGTTGATGGCATGCGCAAGGGGATCAGGAACGGAGTTACAAGTGATGATTTCAGGACTTTGAAGCCGCCATAAGGAGTGCATGAAGCCTTGGACGAAATATACAAGATGCCACTTCATAATATTCGTCCATAGGCTATTCTAGGTGCTGCGTCACCTTATTAATGGGCCAGGCCCATGTAATTTCGAAATACTTAAGTATAGGCTATTTTTAGAGTCCGTATGTGTGGGGAAACAAGAGTTAGGGTTGGTTTCGGACCCCACCCTCAAGGGCCACGAAATTCCCCTCTCTTCCTCCATATATACAGCCCTTAGGGCGTCGTTTAGACTTGGGTTTTGTTTAGATTAAAAGTTCGCCATAGCTGCAACTTCGCGTACTTCGTTTGTGTCCAACGACCAGACCAAGACGTCACAGAACCCCACCTTGATCAATAAAGCTTTCATCTTATATTCGCAATATCCAGATTGCAATCTCAGTTTCTTGCTTGTTCTTCGTTTGCTCGCAGGAAACAGGCCCTCGTGGTCAGGTTGATCGTGCTCCGGCGTGGTCAATAACCCCTCGGAAGTTGGTTTAGCGATTGCTAAGGCGCGACGTCTCGCACGTTCGTAGTCGGATCGTCAAGGTCGACTCCCACAGAAAACGATAGCCACCATCTCATCGAAACATCGGGACACCTTTGCCTCTATCAGTGTTGCAAGCATAGTGGGATGCTGCCATGAACTTGGCCAGGGCTCGTCGTCCAAGAATCCCATTGTATGGAAGGAGGAGATCAACCACATCAAATACAATCTTTTCAGTCCGAAAGTTCAGCTCTCCCCCAAACGTCACCGGCGACGTAATCTTCCCCTTAGGATAACTCCTGCCGGGATTAACTCCTTGAAATGTGCCGGTGACCCCTAGCCCCTCTTCTCCTATCTGAAGCTTGCCGATAACTGCAGAGGAATCAGATTCAGTCCGGCCCCGCCGTCCACTAGCATCTTTGTGACCTTGAGGCTGCGAACTTTTGGGGAGACCTGTTGGGGAACGCAGTAATTTCAAAAAAATTCCTACGCACACACAAGATCATGGTGATGCATAGCAACGAGAGGGGAGAGTATCATCTAGGTACCATCGTAGACCGTAAGTGGAAGCGTTATGACAATGCGGTTGATGTAGTCGTAAGTCTTCATGATCGACTGATCTAGTACCGAAGATACGACACCTCCGCGATCTGCACACGTTCAGCTCGGTGACGTCCCGCAAACTCACGATCTAGTAGAGATTCGAGGGAGAGCTTCGTCAGCACGACGGCATGATCACGATGATGATGTTGCTACCGGAACAGGGCTTTGCCTAAGCACCGCTACGATATTACCGAGGTGGATTATCATGGAGGGGGGCACCGCACACGGCTAAAGATCAATGCTCAACTTGTTTGTCCATGGGGTGCCCCCTCCCCCATATATAATGGAGTGGAGGAGGGGGAGGGGGCCGGCCTCTCTAGGCGTGCCCCAAGGGAGTCCTACTCCCATCGGGAGAAGGTTTCCCCCCTTCTCTTTGTTTGTTCTAGGAGAGAAGGAAGGAGGAGGAAGAAGGAAGGAAAGGGGGGCCGCCCCCTCCTAATTCGGATTGGGCTTGGGGGGCGCCCCCTCCTTTGCTTCTTTTACCTCTCTTCCGCTAAGGCCCAATAAGGCCCATATACCTCCTGGGGGTTCTGGTAACCTCCCGGTGCTTCCATATACTCCCGATCTTTATGTCTCTACCATTTCGAGACTCCTCGTCATGTCCATGATCAAATCCGGGACTCCGAATTACCTTCGGTACATCAAAACACATAAACTTATAATACCGATCGTCACCGAATGTTAAGCGTGCGGACCCTTCGGGTTTGAGAACTATGCAGACATGACCGAGACATGTCTCCGTTCAATAACCAATAGCAGAACCTAGATGTTCATATTGGTTCCTACATATTCTACGAAGATCTTTATCGGTCAAACCACATAACGATATACATTGTTCCCTTTGTCATCGGTATGTTACTTGCCCGAGATTCGATCGTCGGTATCTCAATACTTAGTTCAATCTCATTACCGGCAAGTCTCTTTACTCATTCCGTAATGCTACATCCCGTAACTAACTCATTAGATACATTTCTTGCAAGGCTTATAGTGATGTACATTACCGAGAGGGCCCAGAGATACCTCTCCAACAATCAGACTGACAAATCCTAATCTTGATTCATGCGAACTCAACAAACACCATCGGAGACACCTATAGAGCACCTTTATAATCACCCATTTACGTTGTGACGTTTGGTAGCACACAAAGTGTTCCTCCGATATTCGGGAGTTGCATGATCTCATAGTCATAGGAACATGTGTAGTTATGGAGAAAGCGATAGCAACAAACTAAACGATCATCACGCTAAGCTAACGGATGGGTCAAGGCAATCAGATCATTCTCTAATGATGTAATCCCATTAATCAACTCATGTCTATGGTTAGGAAAACCATCATTGATTCAACGAGCTAGTCAAGTAGAGGCAAACTAGTGATACTCTGTTTGTCTATGTATTCACACATGTACTAAGTTTCCGGTTAATACAATTCTAGCATGAATAATAAGCATTTATCATGATATAAGGAAATATAAATAACAACTTTATTATTCGCTCTAGGGCATATTTCCTTCAAGACCAAAAATGGCAAACACCCCACCGCAGTGGTGCGGTCAGGGTGATCCTCTTCGACCAAAATGATGGGTGTGCGGGGCCATTTGAGCGGTTTCCGGGCCTCTGGCGCTGGTTCCAGAGCATTGACCTCTCGTGCCCATCGCTAGACTTGGCGATGAGAGTAGTGCAAAGACGCACCCCCATCATTGCATAGGACGTCAGTGGCCTTCTGAAATTCCTGCTCAGTAGTTTCCTCCTCATCCCCTCCATCACTGGCATCATCACGGGTTTCCTTCTCTTGGCCCCTGGCGGGTTTTCGTAGGTTCCGAAAGGGTTTGCGGGGGCAATTTTCTTCACCGCCTCGGCCCTTACTGCCAGCAGCATACTGACCTTTTTCCATATCACACTTATCATACTCTGCCCTCTGTTTCTTGACAAGCTGCTCAACCTGATAACACTCCTAAAGGTCATGGCCTTTGGTCCGGTGGATCTTGCAGTATGGCCCATCACCTTTCCCAACTTTTTCCGCAGCAGCGGCTTCCCGGCCGGCAGTGCACGCGGCAGCTTCCTTGCCATGGGCCTCAGCCTTGGCCTTCTTACTGGTACTAGGTGTACCCGAACCTTCTACAGTCATCACTGCCTTGTCTCTTGGCTTCTTACCGCGCTTCTTGCTCTTCCTCTTCCTCTGACTGGTTGATTTATCTTCATCCTCTGAATCAACATTAATGCAATCCTCCTCTCCGGGCAACTTCCTTCTTTCTTCCATCCGGGCACACTTGTCCACCAGCGTATATAGTTCTTTCACAGTCTTGGGCAACTGCACGTTCATTTTAGAACGAATGTGGCGGTCGCGCACATTTGGAAAGCTGCTATAACGGCTGCCGGTTGGATATTTGTAATATTCCTATGAGCTTTACTAAATCTATGCCAATACTTACAAAGGGTTTCTCCTTCCTTCTGCTGGAGAAGCTGCAGGTCGTTGGGCCTGCCGGGCTCTTGGTGGCCACCAGTGAAGGCACCGATGAACTCGTGGCATAGGTCTACCCATGACGAAATGGAGTTCTCCAGCAGGTGCACCAGCCAAGACCTCACATTGGACTTGAGGGCCAAAGGGAAGTAGTTGGCGAACACCTTCTCATCTCTTCCCTCGGCAGCCTGAACAGCAATGGTGTAGATGCTCAGAAACTCTGCCGGGTTCAGTCTCCCGTCGTACTTCTTAGGTATCTCTGGCTTGAACGTGCGAACGGATGGCCAACAGACTCGCTGCAGCTCTCGTGTAAAGGCAGGGCAGCCGACCTCGACGGGTAGGCACCCGCTAACACCGAGCGCAGGCTCGTCGACATTGAGGCCATCGCACCCGTTGGTCTGGCGGGGGTCGTTGTGGCGCTGTCTGGTGACGATGAACGCGTCTCCTTGCTACCTGTCTTCCGGGGTTCGACGTTGGCCTGGACGTGCTCGAGGGTCAGAAGAGGCCTTCGAGACATCGCCGGGGTCTTGATTCTGCTGCGCCCTCGCCGGCTGCCGTGGCGGTGACTGGACCGTGGGGACGGCCCCCTTCGTACGACTAGTGGCGCGGGCGGTGGCTGTTTCTTAGGGAGGTTGCAGTGGGCAAGCTCGTTGAGAGCCCCCAGCTTTGGTGAAACCGAGTAGGCTTTGGATGCTAGCACGCCACTCATCCATCTGCTCAGCTGTTGGCTAGAACCTTACTAATAGCTGAGCTCGCGCCATGGCTTCCATGGTCGTGCTTGGCATGGATGTCGATGACGTCGACCGCACCGTCACCTGGCTCCGGATGGTGCCGGCGGCGGCGGCGGCGCCCACGCTGCTGTGGGATGACCACCGGGGCAGCGGGGTCGCGCGACGGTGGTGCTCGAAGATCAGCGGCTCTGTCGAGTGCAGCGGCCTGGTTGGCTCGTCCGGGAGGAGGCGCATGTGCCGCGGTCGCTCCCGTGGTAGGGGTGACCGAAGGGCGATGGCTCTCCCCGGACGGAACTCCATCGCTGCGTCTGTGTTCGTCAGCGAGAGGAGGGGGCGCGGATGGAGTGACCCCCTCGCCCGCACCTTGCAGAGCTTGACCATCGAGACGCTGCTGATACTATTCTCTTGTGGTAGCTCCGGCCCCCGTGTCGGCCGCGGGGAGTTGGTAATGGCACCACCTGCTCCAACCACGCCCCCAGCAACATCCACATCCACGCGCACTCCTATGTCCCCCGCGGCGTTAGAGGCCACGGGCGGTGGAGCCTTCGAAGTGGATGGATGGGCCGAGGTGCCAGATTTCTTCTTGGGCGCCATAGTTGATGGCGCTGTCGAGGATGGAGATGTTGATGAAGATGACGTGTGGCGTACACTTTCAGGTTCATGCAAGCACTCCCCCTACCTGGCATGCCAAAGATGTCACGGGATTTCTGCGGCCACCTATGGGACTGGGTGTCCCCTTGTTCGTTCGGTAGGGGGACGACGCGTTGCACAAAGAGCAGACCAACGTACGACGGCGTGACAGAGAGCACACAAACCATTTACCCAGGTTCGGGCCGCCGCGAGGCATAAGACCCTACTCCTGCTTTAGTGGATTGATGGTGGAATCAATGTGGTGGTGCGTAGTACACTTGCCCGGCAAGGTTTGCCGCAGGGGCGTAGCGACTAGGCGCGTGTGGTGGCTTGGGTTCTGTCAACTTTCCGACCCTCTAACCCCTCCTATGAGTGCCATGGGCCTCCTTTTATAGATTAAGGGGTCACCACAGTGGCAAAGTGGTCATTATCCACTGATATGATAGCAAACAGTGCTATCTTACCTAACTATGCGGGCTGACAGGGTGCATTAAATGCGCCGCAGAGTGTCACATCACCGGTCACCCGACAAGGCCTGCCGGGCTGTCTTGCCAGCTCCACTCCTGTTCTCTTGACACGTCATAGGACGCGTGTCACCCGTAGGTTTCTTCTATAGAAAATGGCTACCATGTGGTGAACGGCTACCACTTAATCATCTTGCGGCTTGACATCGCACTGATTGACGACGTGAGTCACGCTTGAGTGGTTGGTGGGGTGGTTCTGCCCCGCCCCCCCCCCCTCGCGAGCCCCGGCAGGCTCTGCCGGGGAGCCTCGGTTGCTTGCTTCTGGTGGTGGCCTCGCCCCTTGCCGGGCTTGCCTGCCTGGCAAGGGAGGCCCTTCTCTTGCCGATATCTTGCTCTTTAGGCTTGATCTTGGTCCCTTTGAGCTGCATGTTGGTTCTTTAAATCTCTTGGTCCTTCAACCTCTGTATTGAGCTGGTGCTTCAATCTTGATCTTGTGCCTGTGCACGGTTGGTCAACAGGTCCAGGGTTTCTTGCACCGACAAATTGTAGCTTGGAACATAGCTATTCACTTACCAAGTTGTGGCAACTTCCGCCGTCGATGATGACCTTCACGAAAGAACCATTGATGATGGCCTTGGTGTGGAAGATATGGCAACGTTGGTCTTCTTCTTGGTGGTGTTGAAGCGTCAAGACCTTGGAGACCACAAGAGAGGGACTTGAATCATTGTCACAATAGACCTGATCATCTTCATCTTCATTCACGCGCGGGTGCATGGCCACGTGCTCAAGGGCTTCCATTTCTTCTTCATCTTCGTATGTGCCATCATCATTGACAATCTTGGTTCACTTGTTGGTGGATTTGAAGGACTTGTGTCCTCGGCCACCACATGTGAAGAACTTCTCTTGACGGGATCATCTGGTGCCGCCGATGACGAGGTAGTTTTGGATTTGTAGTTGTTTGTCAGAGGACGAGTCGAACGAGGCATAACTTGCTTGAAAATTGACTTGTCTCTGGTACTTGGTGATGCTCTAGTTGAGGTAGGAGGTGCCAAAGTCGTGGTGATAAAGGCGAAAATGTCCCGATGTTTCGATGAGATAGATATCATTTTCTGTGGGAGTCGACTTTGACGATCCGACTATGAACGTCCGAAGACGTTGCACCTTAGCAATCACTAAACCAACTTCTGAGGGTTATTGACCACGCCGGAGCACGATCAACCTGACCACGAGGGTCTATTTCCTGCGAGCAAATGAAGAACAAGCAAGAAACCGAGACTGCAATCTGGATATGGCGAATAAAAGATGAAAGCTTTATTGATCAAGGTGGGGTTCTATGACGTCTTGGTCTGGTCGTTGGACATAAACAAAGTACGCGAAGTTGCAGCTATGGCGAACTTTTAATTGAAACAAAACCCAAGGTATAAAGGACGCCCTAAGGGCTGTATATATGGAGGAAGAGGGGGGAATTTCGTGGCCCTTGGAGGAGGGGTCCAAAACCAACCCTAACTCTTGTTTCCCCACACATACGGACTCTAAAAATAGCCTATACTTAAGTATCTCGAAAATACATGGGCCTGGCCTAATAATAAGGTGACGCGGCACCTAGAATAGCCTCTGGACGAAATTTATGAAGTGTCATCTTATATATTTCGTCCAAGGCTTCATGCACTCCTTATGGTGGCTTCAAAGTCCTGAAATCATCACTTGTAACTCCATTCTTGATTCCCTTGCGCATGCCATCATCTCCATGCTTGAACTTGCTCCAAGGTTCATCTTTCTTGTCCAAACTATGCCCTTCATTTGTAAGCAAAAAAATGTATCCAGTTTAGGCAGCATCATATTCTCATGAACATTAGAATCGTTACCAAGAAACAAAAGTACCTGATAATTCAATTGGCGTGCGCGAGCTCTAGTAATTGGTCCAGTATGTATAGCAGCAGGGGCTGTGGGTGTAACAATGGTATTGATGTCCTCATCATCCTCCCCTTCTTGAAATGATGTCGTCCTCGATGAAAGCTCATCCTCCTCACCCAAATAAGGCTTCAAATCTCCAATGTTAAAAGTGGGACTATCCCCAAAATCCGCAGGCACCTCAAGTTTATATGCATTATCATTTATTTTCTCTAACACCTTAAAAGGACCAGCAACACGTGGCATTAGCTTTGATTTGCGCAAATTAGGAAATCTATCCTTACGCAAATGTAACCAAACAAGATCTCCAGGTGCAAACACAACATGTTTTCTACCCTTATCTCCAGCAAGGTTATATTTATCATTCATACGCTCAATGTTTTCCTTACTTAACTCATGCATTTTTAAAATCAATTCAGCATGTTCTTTAGCATCAAAATTAACCTTCTCCGAAGATGGAATCGGCAACAAATCAATAGGTGCACGAGGTAGGAAACCATACACAATTTCAAAAGGGCACATCTTAGTAGTAGAATGCAATGAACGATTATAAGCAAATTCAATATGAGGCAAGCATTCTTCCCACATTTTCTTATTATTCTTCAAAACAACCCTAAGCATAGTAGACAATGTTCTATTGACTACTTCAGTTTGTCCATCAGTTTGGGGATGACAAGTAGTACTAAAAAGCAGTTTAGTCCCCAACTTAGCCCATAAACATCTCCAAAAGTGGCTAAGAAATTTAGTATCACGATCTGAAACAATAGTATTTTGCACACCATGCAAGCGAATAATTTCACTAAAGAACAAATCAGCAACATTAATAGCATCATCGCTTTTATGACATGGTATAAAGTGTGCCATTTTCGAGAACCTATCCACGACAACAAATATGCTATCCCTCCCCTTCTTTGTTCGAGGTAAACCTAAAACAAAGTCCATAGATATATCCTCCCAAGGAACACTAGGTACAGGCAAAGTCATATATAAACCATGAGGATTGAGTCGTGACTTAGCTTTTTGACATGTAGTGTAGCGAGCAACAAAACACTCAACATCCCGTCTCATCTTTGGCCAAAAGAAATGTGTAGCAAGTATATCCTCCGTCTTCTTGACACCAAAGTGTCCCATTAATCCTCCTCCATGCGCATCCTGCAACAACAAAAGACGAACAGAGCTAGTTGGAACGCATAGCTTGTTAGCACGAAACACAAATCCATCGTTAAGAACAAACTTGTTCCAAGTTCTCCCTTCCTTACAATTCTGCAATACATCTTTAAATTCAGCATCATGCACATATGGATCTTTGATGGTCTCCAAACCAAATAATTTAAAGTCAAGTTGTGAAAGCTTAGTATAACAACGAGACAATGCATCAGCAATAACATTTTCTTTACCCTTCTTGTTTTTAATGACATAAGGGAAAGTCTCAATGAATTCAACCCATTTAACATGTCTACGGTTCAGTTTTGCTTGACTTTTAATGTGTTTCAAAGATTCATGATCAGAATGTATAACAAATTCCTTGGGCCATAAATAGTGTTGCCATGTTTCTAGGGTCCGAACAAGAGCATATAATTCTTTATTATAAGTAGAATAGTTCAGACTAGGCCCACTCAATTTTTCAGAAAAGTATGCAATAGGTTTGCCATCTTATAATAACACACCTCCTAATCCAATTCCACTAGCATCACATTCAAGCTCAAAGGTCTTATTAAAATCAGGAAGTTGGAGTAAAGGAGCATGTGTCAACTTATCTTTCAATACCATGAAGGCTTCTTCCTGTGCGGTACCCCAAAACAAAAGGCACATCCTTCTTTGTAAGCTTGTTGAGAGGTGCAGCAATGGTGCTAAAATCTCTCACAAAATGCCTACAGAAACCAGCGAGGCCAAGGAAACTCCTCACTTGTGTGATTGTTTTGGGCTGTGGCCAACTCTCAATAGCTTCAATCTTAGCTTTATCAACTTCAATTCCCTGCGGAGTAACAACATAGCCAAGAAAAGATACTCGGTCGGTGCAAAAGGTGCAGTTTCCAAGGTTACCAAACAAACGTGCATCACGTAGTGCAATAAAAACAGCACGTAAATGTTCCAAATGTTCCTCCAAAGATTTACTATAAATCAATATGTCATCAAAGTAAACTACCACAAATCGTCCAATGAAAACACATAAAACTTCGTTCATTAATCTCATGAAAGTGCTAGGTGCGTTAGTTAACCCAAAAGGCATGACTAACCACTCATATAATCCAAACTTAGTTTTAAATGCCGTTTTCCATTCATCTCCCAATTTCATACGAATTTGATGGTATCCACTACGCAAATCAACTTTGGAGAATATTGTAGAGCCACTCAATTCATCAAGCATATCATCTAGCCTAGGAATAGGATGATGATAACGAATAGTAATATTATTAATGCCTCTACAATCAACACACATACGCGATGTACCATCCTTTTTAGGTACTAGTATAATAGGAACAGCACAAGGACTAAGAGATTCATGTATTCAACCTTTGTCGAGCAGCTCTTGTCCTTGACGCATAATCTCGTTCATCTCCTCTGGATTGGTACGGTATGGTGCACGGTTGGGCAATGATGCACCGGGAATTAAGTCAATTTGATGCTCAATCCCTCGAATAGGTGGTAATCCCAGTGGCACATCTTGTGGAAAGACGTCAGCGAACTCCTGCAAAATGTTAGTGACAGCAGGAGGCAAAGAGGAAGGCACGTCCTTGGATGAAAATAATGCCTCTTTGCACACAAAAGCATAGCAAACAGATTTGCTGAAATCTAGATCATCAATATCATATTTGGTGGCAAGTAAACATGCACTTTTCAATTTAATTTCAGAAGCAACATTAGATGGTTTATTATTAGGATTCATGTGTTGCTCAAATTCTTTTGCCACAATCTGATTTTCACTCTTATTTTGCTCCTGTTTTGCTTTATTAGCTCTATTAATATCATCTTTCAAAATGGAATTAGGAGTCATAGGAAGTGAAGTAATATTTTTGTCCTTATGAACAAGAGTATACTGATTGTTTCTACCATGGTGTACAGAATTTTTATCAAATTGCCATGGTCTACCAAGTAATAAGGAACATGCTTGCATAGGTACCACATCACAATCAACATAATCAGCATATGTAGAGATACTAAAATGCACACGAACAGTACGTGTTACCTTAACCTTTCCGCTGTTGTTGAACCATTGGATGTAGTAAGGATGTGGATGTGGTCTTGTGGTGAGAGATAGCTTCTCCACCATCTCCATGCTAGCCAAGTTGTTGCAGCTCCCTCCATCTATGATGACGCGAACAGAACGTTCCTTCACAACTCCCTTTGTATGGAAGAAATTGTGCCTCTGATTTTTCTCAGCTTGTGTAACCTGCACACTCAAAACACGTTGAGCAACTAAACATTCATACCTGTCAGCATCTTCAGCAGCCATATATTGCGTCTCATGATCATAATCATCTCCACCGTGTTCTTCATGTGTAATAAGAGCCAGAGTCTCCTCATCATAGTCACTAGAGGACTCATACCCACCATCCTCAGTAGTAATCATCACACACTGAGATTTGCATTCTCTCACAACATGTCCTCTTCCCTTACAACGACGACAAATAATATCACTTGTGTGCCGTGTTCATGCCATGGAAGAAGAAGAGCTCTGCGTAGGCCCGACAGGTGTACTCTTGGCAGATAGTGGTGGTTGTGCCTGCTTTCTTGTATCACGACTGGAGGTGGCACCTGATGTAGGTGCTGGTGTACTGGAAGTAGAGGATGCACGTGGTGTCCATGATGAAGATCGACCTGAACAAAAGTTAGTTCACGCCAATGCCTGTCGATCCTGCACTTCACGTTCAACTTTACAAGCAAGATGGAATAAACGAGTGATATTAGTATACTCCTTATACACCAGAATGGTCTGAATCTCTCTATTTAATCCACCCATAAAACGTGCTAGCATAGCTTCATTCTCCTCAACAATACCACATCTAATCATGGCAGTTTGTAATTCCTGATAATATTCTTCTACAGAATTTTTTCCTTGTCTTAAACGCTGCAATTTTTGAAGTAATTCACGTTGATAATATGATGGAACCCAACGAGTACGCATAGCAGTTTTCAAAGCAGCCCAAGTAGTTGGAATAGGATATAATCTACAATGTACAGACCACCAAACACATGCGAAGCTAGTGAAAGCACAAACAGCAGTAGGAACACGTCTCTCCTCAGGATATTGTAAACATGTAAAACGTTGTTCAGTTTCTAACTCCCAAGTAAGATATACATCAGGAACATATCTACCCTCAAATGGTGGAATATTCAATTTCAGTTTAGGAAGATGGTCATGATCTCGTACCTCATATGGTGGTGCATCCCTACCGTTGCGATGATATACCTGAGGACGACCTGGTGGTGGTGCTGGTGGTTGCATGTAGTTCTAATTTTGATCAACCTCATCCTCGTAATGGTCCTCCACCTCTGTAGTAGCAGCAGGAGCGACAGAAGCATCAACAGCGGCACCACAATTTTGCCCAGGGTCAATGGGAACACGCAGTGCTCGTCCCACTTGATTTGGAAAGCGACGTTGTTGTTGTTGTTGTTGTTGTTTTTGTTGCTGTTGTTGTTGTTGTTGTTGTTGTTGCTGTTGTTGTTGTTGTTGTTGTTGTTGTTGTTGTTGTTGTTGTTGTTGTTGTTGTTGTTGTTGTTGTTGTTGTTGTTGTTGTTGTTGTTGTAGAGGTGCGTTAGGGGCAGCCAGTGGTGGTGGTGGAAGATGCGCGAGCAATTCATTAAACTTGTTATCGAGGTTTGTTTCGAATGTCTTCTCCATGCCATCTATCTTCTCCATGGCCTCTTCAAATCTGTTTAGCACATCTTACCTGTCCACTCATCATTTGCTGAAATTTATCATGCAACTCCTTATTCATCATGTTCTCACAGTCAGTCTCGTCAGCTTGTGATCTTGCCATGGTTAGCAGCAATAGAAACACATAAGAATATGATCCTACAGACTACTAACAAGAGGTGGTGGTGGGTGTCACAAATCCATCAAGCAAATCTAAAATTCTTACCAGTTCTTACGTAGCAGCAGGCAGTGATCGGCAACCGTCGTAGTCAAAACTCTCAAAGCTTGGATAGAGCTATTACCAGGGAAAATCAAACGCACGACGTAGATGTATGTGGAGCTGGGAAGGCTTATAATATGGTAGCAAAAAGGGTCAGCAATAATCAATTCAGAGATGCAAAGTTGAATAAACGCTCAACGACAGTACTGTGCTGGTCCTAGGCTAGACTGTGCTAGAGACGCAAGCCTAGAACACTAACAAAATCACGGCGCTGCATGTAAACAAGGGAAAAGCACATTTTGGAACTTTTTTTTGCTCTGTTTTTTTGGCGCTCCTCTTTTTTTTGGCGCTCCTCTATTTTTTTGCGAAAAATCACTAGAATGGCGAGTGTCTCAAATCTCTTCCCTCGTCAAACTGACAGGATGGGCATGAAATTTTTATTTGACTATTTTTTCGGAAATCAGGGCAGCAATGACGAAAAAGTGCGACAAAAAATCACTATGATGGCATGTGGCTCAAAAGACTCAGAAAAGCCTAAAAATAGGATAGGGAAAAAATTTGCCTGTGAAAATGTTGGCCTACAAACTGCATGGGGGTCTCCAGACTTTTTTTTTCTGAAACCTACTCAAGCATCGAAGCACGAAACAGAAATTAGACGGACCTCGAAAACAAACCTAATATGAAAGGAACTCGGATTGGTGGTGGATATATGGTGGTAGGATATGGCAGCGGTGGTGGTATATGGATACCGATTGGTGGTGGTATATGGATACGATTGGTGGTGGTATATGGATACGGATTGGTGATGGTATATGGAGACGGATCGATGGCGGATAAGCGGTGGTGGTAGACGGCAGGGGCGATGATGATGGTGCGGCGGCGGCGTGACAACTTATGACCAGAACTCGAAACTCTAAAAGACTAGACACTAAGACCAGCAACTAGACACGACGATGCAACCGCAAATTCAACAAAGCAAAATACTGAAAAGACTATGCAAAGGCTCAGATTGGTTCGGATATGATGAACTAACCATAATTTTTTTGTTTGGATTTTTTCGTGGACTGTAGGTATGAAGAACAGACTCGATCTAAACTATGAAAAACTATAAAATCTCACCGAGCAACCTGGAAATCTGATACCACTTGATAAAGGCGAAGGTGTCCCAATGTTTCGATGAGATAGATATCGTTTTCTGTGGGAGTCGACTTTGACGATCCGACTACGAACGTGCGAACACGTTGCGCCTTAGCAATCGCTAAACCAACTTCCGAGGGTTATTGACCACGCCGGAGCATGATCAACCTGACCATGAGGGTCTATTTCCTGTGAGCAAACGAAGAGCAAGCAAGAAACTGAGATTGCAATCTGGATATTGTGAATAAAAGATTGAAGCTTTATTGATCAAGGTGGGGTTATGTGACGTCTTGGTCTGGTCATTTGACACAAACGAAGTACACGAAGTTGTAGCTATGGCGAACTTTTAATTTAAACAAAACCCAAAGTCGAAACGACGCCATAAGGGCTGTATATATGGAGGAAGAGGGGAGAATTTCATGGCCCCTAGAGGAGGGGTCCGAAACCAACCCTAACTCTTGTTTCCCCACACATACGGACTCTAAAAATAGCCTATACTTAAGTATTTCGAAAATACATGGGCGTGGCCCAATAATAAGGTGATGCAGCACATAGAATAGGCTCTAGACGAAATTTATGAAGTGGCATCTTGTATATTTCGTCTAAGGCTTCATGCACTCCTTATGGTGGCTTCAAAGTCCTGAAATCATCACGTGTAACTCCGTTCTTGATCCCCTTGCTCATGCCATCATCTCCATGCTTGAACTTGCTCCAAGGTTCATCTTTCTTGTCCAAACTAGGCCCTTAATTTGTAAGAAAAACAAATTTATGCAATTTAGGCAGCATCATATTCTCATGAACATTAGAATCGTTACCAAGAAATGAACGTACCTGATAACTAAATTGGCGTGCGCGAGCTCTAGTAATTGGTCCAGTATGTATAGCAGCAGGGGCTATGGGTGTAACAATGGTATTGATGTGCTCATCACGTGGGAGCTTGAGTGTAGGAGCCGTAGGTCTTGGAAGAGTACTTGGCGTATTTGAAGTCATCTTGTATTTGTCGCTCGGCCTTGGTTGCTTGATGAACTAGCTCGAGAAAGTTGGATTAGGATTGCAAGTCGGCAATCCGCTTGATGGGGTGATTGAGGCTGTTCAAGAAGCGTGCCATAGTTTGCTCGTCATCTTCCTTGACATTGGCATGTATCCTGGCAATCGCCATTTCTTGGTAGTATTCTTCCACCGTCTTTATGCCTTGCTTCAGGAGTTGTAACTTCTTGAAAAGTTCATGGGTGTAGTGTGTAGGCACGAAGCGAGCTCTCATGACATTCTTCATTTGTGTCCATGCTGTGATGGGTGGTTCGCCTCTTGCTCATCACCCCATCACTTGTACCCACCAAATTAGGACGTAGTCTTGAAACTCGAGGGAGGCCATGATGATCTTCTTTTCCTCGTCATAGTTGTGAAGACAGAATATCTTGTCGATCTTCAATGCCCATGGGAGATATTCTTCGGGATCAACTTGTGCATGGTGAACTTGATCTTGCCGCAGCGTAGTTCTTCTTCAAAGTGGCGGTTTTGATGTTGCTCTTGGTGGGGAGGACGGTCCTGAAACTCTCGTTCTGCTTGATGTTGCTCTTGGCGTGGAGGGGGATCTTCAAGCAGTCATTCCGCTTGATGTCGCTCTTGATGTGGAGGAGTATGAGGCATATGAGCTTGGTTTCGTCTTTCTAGTTGCTCTTCACATCGAGCGGCTTTCTTGTCGTGATTGGTGAAGTTCTTCCTCTTGCTCACGTACTAGGTGGCTGTGAGCAGGAATGGCTCTAGTGGACTCGCGGAGTGTGTCTTGAGCCGTTTGAGCTCCATGACTTTGTTGCTCTTGGCAGACTGCGTTGACGTCTTGAGATGGCTAACGTGTACGATGTGGTGGGAGTTTCTCTTGATCCTCGACGTCTAGTGCTTGGCGTCTCGCCCTTTCACGTGCTCGGACTCGGTCTTGCAACCCATTGCCATGGAATGGATTTTCTTGAGCTTGGCGGTCTTGAGTGTCGTCGCGGCGAGGAAATGGAGCTCGAGGCAGACCTGCATCGAAAGAAGAGTATGGCACGGAGTGTCGACTTGAGTGTCGCCGTCTTGGTGAAGAGATTGAGGAAGATGCGCGGACCACGATTATGTTGGGGAATTCTTCCATTTGTTTGGAGAGCTTGGCTTCTAGGTAGTCACGGTTCCTTGCTTCCGATTGACGAAGGTCGGTGGCGAGTTGCTCAATGTGATCACCCAAAGCTTCAATTTGTTGATGGAGAGATCATTTGACAATGAAGAAGTGGTTCTTGGTGACATAGTCGCGTCATCATCTTGACCCTCAAAGAGTGGGTTCGCCAAATAAGTTGGCCTATCCATCATAACCAAGTGGAGGTGAGTAGGAAAATGAGAGAACAATACCAAAGTTACCTATTCCAAAGATTGTGGATGTCTCATGTATCGCTCAATGTAATTCTACAATAGTAGAATTGGTACCGGGTTTGTTTCTCACACCTACACAAGTAAAGCTTATATAGGAGCTTGGTTAGGATGAGTGGCACAAAATTTCAAGAAAATGTTAGTCAAGATATTGATAAGGTCGAGAAGGTTCACAAAATTGCAAGTAAAGCAAATATATCTGAGAGTGCTAGTTATTGACTAAAGGGGGGTGAATAGGCGATTTTTATGGAAGTCTTCAAAACACGGGGGCTTTGAAGACAGATAGCAGAAATGAACCTATTGATATGCAGCGGAAGGTAGACTACACTAGACAAGACATAGTCAAGTAAGCAATGAAGTGAAAGCATGAAGACTATCAGCAACTAGGTAGTATGGATCAGGATGGAAGATAGTATGAAGCCAAACAACAACAGTCTTCACACAATGAAGTCAATCAGATCATGCAAGTAGGCAATGACTTCACGAAGACAAACTGCAAGTAAAGAGAGGTAAAGGATAGAACCAGTTGCTTGGTGAGGACAAGGATTTGTTGGACCAGTTCCAGTTGCTATGACAACTGTACGTCTGGTCAGGGAGGCTGAGATTCAACTCAGAAGACCGCGTCTTCACCTTATTCCCCTTGAGCTAAGGACACACAGTCCTCGCCCAATCACTCTGGTAAGTCTTCAAGGGAGACTACCAAACCTTCACAGACTTTGTTCACCGGAAATCCACAATGACTCTTGAATGCTCAGAACGCGACGCCTAACCGACTGGAGGATTCATAGTCCTCAAGTGTAAAAAGTTTTCAGGTCACACAGACAGAAAGACTTCAGTGATGCCTAACACTCTTTGGCTCTGGGTGTTTAGGGCTTTGTCCTCGCAAGGATTTCTCTCTCAAATGCTTCGGAGGTGGGTTGCTCTCAAATGACAAAAGCCATGCACTAACTCTGAGCAGCCACCAATTTATGGTGTAGGGTGGGCTATTTATAGCCAGGAGGCAACCCGACCTGATTTGTCCAAAATGACCCTGGGTCACTAAGGAACTGACACGTGTCCAACGGTCAGATTTCAAACACACGCGGCAGCTTGACTTGGGCAACAAGTAAAGCTGACTCATCCAGCTCTGGATAAGATTTGCTCTCATTGTCTTCACTCGAAGACATATGATTTGGTTGAGCATCACTTCAATCACTCTGACTTTGTTCACTTGGACCCCACTTAATAGTGCGGTGGTTCCTATGACTCAAAAAAGAGGAAAAGGAAACTACAGAACAACTATGTCTCCGCACTCCGCGGTCTTCACGTGAATGTCTTCTCGAGTCATAATCTTCTTTGTGCATATCTTCACAGACCACCATTGTCTTCAATGTCTTCACACATTTTTAGGGGTCATCTCTAGTAGGTAAACCGAATCAATGAGGGACTACTACCTGTGGTATCCTGCAATTCTCACAAACACATTAGTCCATCAACCAAGTTTGTCGTCTCCAAAACCAACTAGGGGTGGCACTAGATGCACTTACAATCTCCCCCTTTTTGGTGATTGATGACAAACCGGTTGACGTTTTCAACGGGGATAAAAGTATGTGAAAGTTGGGAATTACGGCATTGTCTTCGTAAGTAGCAAAAGGCTCCCCCTAAAGATGTGCATATAAATAGTTTGCTTTTGAATGCAAATGCACATGGCAGGTTTTACTTTGTGGAGATCCTCTTAAACTTATGAAGACAATTCATCATGCATATAAAGATATGACGAAGATAATGACCTGCATAATGAAAAATGGACGTCTGCGAATTGACTTCATGCGTAATTTATCATCACATCACAAAGTAGTAGAAAAAGTAGCAGACGACCATCAAGTTTAAGTGTTACAACCAAAAGAACCAAATGTATCCAAAGATGAAGTTTGTAATCACTTGGCAAAAAGTAAAAACCACCCACAAAGGACCCGCTTGAAGACTATCAACTCATATGCTTCTCCCCCTTTTGTCAGTAAGGACCAAAAAGGTTTGAAGACATAGAGTATCTACTTGTTCCCATCAGGAGTAGATGCAGGAGCAGGGTCGACGTTGGAGTTTGGTGGTGCAGAGGGGCCTGGTGCAGTGTCGATATGTAGTGAAGCCATGGTTGGTGAAGTGGCATCGTCTTCTTCATCGACGACTCTCGTAACAACAGTTGGAGCCGAAGATGAATACTCAAAATCTTCAATGGAAGGATTCTGATGCTAGCTTGCATTCTGGGGAGGCTTGGAATGAAATTTGAAGCCCTCTATGAAGCCGTCTTCATGAAGATCATCTTCAGAGCATAGCAGTGTGAGACTCTTCCAAGACCGCCGACGGGCTTCATGAGCTACGAATGAGTTCTTGGTGGTAAGATTGCGAATGCGATTGACATCCACCAAGATGCTCTGCATGTGACGCTTTAACCAGTCATGATGCTTGTCCAGCTTCTGATGTAAGGTCACAAGAAGCTCTCGATCATTGAGTGCACGAGAACGCTTCCGAGGCCGTTGAGCAATGGTGCTATTAGTGGCTTCAGTGTTTGCACGGTGAGGCACACGTATATTGCCAGCCAGAGGATAGGCAGGAGTTTCAGCATTGGGGACATGAGTGCCTTCAATTGGTTGTGAGAAGCTTTGGCGATCAACATTATGAAGCTAAAGTGGCTCCTTGGCACGCTCAGGGTAGATGGCGTCAACTGATAGATCAACCTCAGGCAAAAAGATAAGATGGTTGCGCGCTGATGGCTGATAGTCAACAAAAGAGTGAAGCTTGATTAAGCGCATGTCCCGTGGAGCATAAAACTTCAAGCCAAACAGATCAATTCCAGATGCAGCAAGCTGTCTGATGAACAAATCCTGGGAATTGAATCTGATGCCATTGAAAATATAGAATACCAAAGTCTTCATGGCTCCTTCAAGTTTGGCTTATGATGAGTATCCCTTAATGGGCTAGAGAGTACACCTTAGAATATGATAGACTGTGCGGGGCAGGTACTCAAGGTCCTTGACGAAGAACTCCTTGGGATAATCAACATCTTGAGGCAATGGCTTCATCATGCTGAGCATCTGACTTATATTCGGTTCAGGCCGCTGGAAGACACTTTGTAGTTCATTTTGGTGTAGCTGACAACCAGGCTCATAGAGTTCACCTGGAGTGGGAAAGGAAGTAAGCTCAATAATGTCTTGAGCTTTGGCTTCGTGGTGCACATCTCCTGACATCCACTCAAGGACCCATGTCTTCGGATCCCCATTGTAGCCACGAATGTGAAGTGTGGTGTAGAACTGCATCAGGAGCTCTTAATTACAGTGTTCTTTGTCAGTGATGAACTGTAGAAGACCAACCTCCGTGAAGCAGTCAAGGGCTTCTTCCAGACAGGGCAGCCCAGCAATGGCTTCACAAGCAAGATGCATGTGTTGAAAGATTCTCTCTTGATTGTATAGGATGCACGAGTAGTAGTTGCACTGCTGATAGCTCCAGAAGCGATCAAAAGAGATCTTTGGCTTCAAGTAAGGATTCTTGGCGCTATCAAAGAAGGTGGTGTGGGCTCTGAAGCTGTTCACACTGAACGATCCTGGGGAGGTTGCAACTCCAGGAAGCCTTGCCAGCCTGGGCTTTGGCTTCTGAACCTGGGGCCTCTGCTCCACATGATAGTCATACTGAGGTCCGGGAGCAGTGGGAGACACCATGGTTGGCCATTTCACAGTGACCAGCTGTCCATGATCGAAGGCTTGTTCATTTGTGTGAGGCCTAGGAGATGGAACAGTTGCTGCAACATCCACATGGGCTTCAGGTTGCACATGAGCTTCAGGCACAACATTGGCTTCAGGCTCCACATTATCTTGAGCCATGACAACATCATTGGCTTTAGTATCATTGTTGGTGGCAGCATCAGTGTTCTCAACCTCCGTGTCTTCAATGACAAGAGGGTCGGGCATAGACACATTCTCCTCGAGAATGACTTCTCCGGTGGTAGGGGGTGTGGCAACTCTTTCTTCTTCTTGACGTGGTTCTTGATTTTTTTGGCTGATGCAGCCGGAATGTCTTCAGCAGCTTTGGCTTCAGACTCGGAGACATTCGCAGTGGGGTGGCATCAGGAAACACTTCGTGTGCAACTGAGCTTTGTTTCACTTCTCCTTCTGGAATGCTTGACATGGTGACCTGTGGCCTAGGGCCTTTGCGAAGCCTGCGGAATGCGGGCAACACCTGTGGTGATGGAGTGGTCTGCACCATGTATTCGTCATCAAGCACCGGAGTGGTGACTTGAGGGGTTGGAGTTCTGGGAGTTTCATCTTGAATGGGCGTGTCTTGTTGGGGGCGATCAGCCCATGAATCATCCTGAGCAATTGGCGTCAGAGGATGACCAATGCGGATGAGTTTGCTGTTTGTGAGAACATGCGATGATACCGGTTGGTGCTCGAGTTGAGGAAGGAGTTCATCATCTTCTACATTGTCTTCATGACAAATGTCTACAGCTGTGGTGGGGTCAACAGCTGGTACTTCAGTCCGGGATGCTTCAGTTCGGGCCGCGGCAGACTTCTTCTTCTGTTTGGCAGCCATTCTAGGGTCGATACGAGGGCTCCCCAGTGCCTTGCACTTCTCTGCTTCATTGTGTGCTTGAACACATTTCTCTGCGAAGTATTTCATCCGCTCTCTTGAACCTTTTGCTTCTTCACACTTCTTGTGAAACAGTTCTTTAAGCTCATGCAACATTTTCTTGAAGCTTTGAACCTCTGCCACGCTGAGCTTTGCCATGTTCTTCTTGAATTGCGCCTTCTCAAAATAAATTTTGTTCTTCAGCTCGACAATCTTTTGAGCCAAGGCTAACTCATTAGCAATGGCTCCATGGAAGGTGACGCTGATGTCAACTGGCAGTTGAAGATCATCAATGCCGAGGCTCGGGTCATCAAACCATTCATCGATGAAGTGGTTCAGAATATCCACATCAAAGAGGGGAAGATCGTTGAAGATCTCCGCCTCTTGCTTGCTCTTGATCAGCAGCTCAAGGGCATCATCACCAAGATCTTCATCGTTGGAGAGATCAATGGTTTCATATTCGTTCCGCAGAACGGCAGCTGGAGTAAGTTCATGCCCAGAAATCTTCATGGGCTTCTTCTTCTTGTGTTTCTCCGTCTTCTTGGAGACACGAGAGAGATCTTCTGATTGCACACATGGTTCAGGAGGTGCAGTTGCCAATGGCTTCGCACGCGAAACTTTCAATGCGGCAGAGGGACTTGAAGGCTTTGATTTCTTCTGCTTCTACGACTGAGATGGAGCTGGCGCTTCATCAGAATCTACGTCGTCAGCTGAGTGATCCACCGTGTCGGTGAGAACGACACCTATGGGATCACTGGGATCCCTTCTACGGTCAGCAGGCGCGGGGTCGTGAGAAGAGCAGGTTTAGGAGCAAGCACACAGATCGTTTACACTACTAGAAAAAGGGTCAAATGTGAAGCACATTAGTGCCGGTTTGAATTTGAGCCGGCACTAATGTGACCATTAGTGCCGGTTCCAACGGCTAGGCGGGCGGGCATCATTAGTACCGGTTCATGGGCAACCTTTAGTACTGGTTCATGCCACGAACTGGTACTAATGAGGCCAGTGCGGCTGTGGTCAGGCTGGGGCCCCCACGAAGACCTTTAGTACCGGTTCATGGCATGAACCGGTACTAGAGTTTCTTAGTAAGCTGATTTTTAGTCCCACCTCACCAAGAGAGAGGCAGTATGAGCGGTTTATAAGCCATGAGTGCAGAGACAATGACGAAGAGGCGCAATGCTCACCTGCACGTTGATTAGCTTCAAGCCTTTCGGAATAGCATAGATTGCACTGAGCTATGTGCAGTGCAGTCTACACTATTCCAAAAGGCTTGAAGCAAATTAACCAGCATTGCACCTCTTTTTTATTTTTAATAACTTATCTGAACTCCGGACTTCTTTTGTGTTCAGTATGCAACATTCAAAGCGACGTCATCAATTTCCAACATGTTCTGACATCATTTGTTGTTTTTCGGTCATTTCCCTAATTGTTTAGAGAGCTAAATGACCGTGAAATTGAAAATCACTACAAAATGAATTCTGAAAATGTTGAAACTTGGCATGGTATCTTCATTTCACCCGCATAGCATGTGCGAAAAAGTAGAGAGGGTCACGGCAAAAACTGGATGCACTTCGTGTACAATCTGGACAAACTCTTTCGGAGTATCAGGGTTTCAGACGAGAACTCATCTGTTACACGGGCACTTCAATGTTTTTTAAACTTATCTGAACTCTGGACTTCTTTTGTGTTCAGTATGCAGCATTCAAAGTGACGTCATCAATTTCCAACATGTTCTGACATCATTTATTGTTTTTCGGTCATTTACCTAATTGTTTAGAGAGCTAAATGACCGTGAAATTGAAAATCACTACCAAATGAACTCTGAAAATTTTGAAACTTGGCATGGCATCATCATTTCACCCGCATAGCATGTGCGAAAGAGTAGAGAGGGTCACGGCAAAAACTGGACGCACTTCGTGTACAAACTGGACAAACTCTTTCGGAGTATCAGGGTTTCGGACGAGAACTCATCTGTTACACGGGCACTTCAATGTTTTTTAAACTTATTTGAACTCTGGACTTCTTTTGTGTTCAGTATGCAACATTCAAAGCAATGTCATCAATTTCCAACATGTTCTCACATCATTTGTTGTTTTTCGGTCATTTACCTAATTGTTTAGAGAGCTAAATGACCGTGAAATTGAAAATCACTACAAAATGAACTCTGAAAATGTTGAAACTTGGCATGGTATCATCATTTCACCCGCATAGCATGTGCAAAAGAGTAGAGAGGGTCACGGCAAAAACTGGACGCACTTCGTGTACAAACTGGACAAACTCTTTCGGAGTATCAGGGTTTCGGACGAGAACTCATCTGTTACACGGGCACTTCAATGTTTTTTAAACTTATTGAACTCCGGACTTCTTTTGTGTTCAGTATGTAGCATTCAAAGCGACGTCATCAATTTCCAACATGTTCTGACATCATTTGTTGTTTTTCTGTCATTTACCTAATTGTTTAGAGAGCTAAATGACCGTGAAATTGAAAATCACTACAAAATGGACTCTGAAAATGTTGAAACTTGGCATGGCATCATCATTTCACCCGCATAGCATGTGCGAAAGAGTAGAGAGGGTCACGGCAAAAACTGGACGCACTTCGTGTACAAACTCTTTCGGAGTATCAAGGTTTCAGACGAGAACTCATCTGTTACACGGGCACTTCAATGTTTTTTAAACTTATTTGAACTCCGGACTTCTTTGTGTTCAGTATGCAGCATTCAAAGAGACGTCATCAATTTCCAACATGTTCTGACATCATTTGTTGTTTTTCGGTCATTTACCTAATTGTTAAGAGAGGTAAATGACCGTGAAATTGAAAATCACTACAAAATGAACTCTGAAAATGTTGAAACTTGGCATGGTATCATCATTTCACCCGCATAGAATGTGCGAAAGAGTAGAGAGGGTCACGGCAAAAACTGGACGCACTTCATGTACAAACTCTTTTGGAGTATCAGGGTTTCAGACGAGAACTCATCTGTTACACGGGCACTTCAATGTTTTTTAAACTTATTTGAACTCCGGACTTTTTTTGTGTTCAGTATGCAGCATTCAAAGAGACGTCATCAATTTCCAACATGTTCTGACATCATTTGTTGTTTTTCGATCATTTACCTAATTGTTAAGAGAGCTAAATGACCGTGAAATTGAAAATCACTACAAAATGAACTCTGAAAATGTTGAAACTTGGCATGGTATCATCATTTCACCCACATAGCATGTGCGAAAGAGTAGAGAGGGTCACGGCAAAAACTGGACACACTTCGTGTACAAACTGGACAAACTCTTTCGGAGTATCAGGGTTTCAGACGAGAACTCATCTGTTACACGGGCACTTCAATGTTTTTAAAACTTATTTGAACTTCGGACTTCTTTTGTGTTCAGTATGCAGCATTCAAAGCGACGTCATCAATTTCCAACATGTTCTGACATCATTTGTTGTTTTTCGGTCATTTACCTAATTGTTTAGAGAGCTAAATGACCGTGAAATTGAAAATCACTACAAAATGAATTCTGAAAATGTTGAAACTTGCAATGGTATTATCATTTCGGAGTATCAGAGTAGAGAGGGTCACAAAAAAACTACTCAGAAATAAATAGAAGAAAATAAATAAAGCAGAAAAGAAAAAAACTATATAAAAAATTACTCAAAAATAAATAGAAGAAAATAAATAATGCAGAAAAGAAAAAAACTATATAAAAAATTACTCAAAAATAAATAGAAGAAAATAAATAATGCAGAAAATAAAAACTATATAAAAAATTTGTTGGGGCGCTGCCTAGTGGGCCTGCCAGACCTGGGGTGTGCAAATGCAGGCCCAGAAGGGCCAGCAGACTCACAGGGCGGCGCGCCCTAGTTAGGCCCAAAAGATAGATATATAGAGAAGCTCGAAGGAGCAGCCGCGACCGGGTTTATAAACCAATGCGGTTGCCCTTCGCTCGACGAGGTGGGACTAAACATTGTGCACCGCCGGTGGCAGCGCACAACCATTAGTACCGGTTGGTGGCTCCAACCGGTACTAATGATTGGGCCTTTAGTACAGGTGCGTGGCACGAACCGGTACTAAAGGGGCCATTTCCTGCCCCTTGGCCTGGCGAAAGTTGGCCTTTAGTACCGGTTGATGGCTCCAACCGGTACTAAAGACCCCTCCTATATATATGGCACTTACGAAAAAAATCAGTTTCATCGACCACCACTTCTTCTCGATCCAACTTCTTCGCCGCGCCCGTCGCCCATCGCGCGCCGCCCTCGCCGCCCCCGCCGCCCGTCGTCGCCGTCACCGCCGTCGCCCCCGCCACCTGTCGTCGCCGTCACCGCCATCACCCCCGCCACCCGTCGTCGCCGTCACCGCCGTCCCCCCCGCCGCTCGTCGCTGCCGCCTCGCCTGCCGCCCGTCCCCGTCGCTTCGCCCGCCGCCGCCCGTACGCCGCCGCCCCCCCGCTCGTACACACACACACACATACACACACATAGACACACACACACACATTGTTTTTACTTATTTTCTATTTTATGTTCTTTAGATTAATGTTAGATAAATTACGTCGATAATAATGTTAGAATGTTAATGCATGTTAGATGAATTATATGGAAAAGATGTTAAATATTCACGTCAATTTTAGATGAATTAGAACAAGTTGAACTAGTTGAATTAGTATAGCTAGATATTAATTAGGTATATATATATGAGATTTGAACTAGTTGAATTAATATAACTAGTTTATTTTTAGTATGAAAATTAATAGAACAAGTTTATTTTTAGTAAGAAAATTTAGGTATATATTTAATTTAGTTATGTGAGATTTCATTATCTAATTAACATTTTATTATATAGAACTAGCTACCTTATTTTTAGTAAGAAAATTAATAGAACTAGTTTAGTTGAATTAGTTGAATTAATTGGTCGAACTAGTTAGTTGAATTAGTTCAATTAATTAGGTATATTTTTCGTAAGTGCTTAGTTCAATTAATTAGTTGAACTAGTTGAATTAACAGAATTAGTTGAATTAATAGAACTAATAAGTGTTTAATGTTTCACCTATGAACATAGGAATGTCGTCTGACGACGAACACGATTTCATTATGTGCGAATACTGCGAAGACCAGCGCGGCCTGTGCGGCAGAAATTTTCTAGTTGATGATAGACGCTTCAACATCAAGCTGGATGAGAACTTCGAAGTGGATACAGTAAGTCACAACGACAAGCCTTTTTTCGTAATTAAGCATGACTTATGCTTCATTTGCTTCAACTTTTAATTTTAATTTTTCACTATTCTACTAGCGTATCCCCTGGCATGCAAGAATTTTTGTCTTGGATAAGATAGGTTTCAGTCCTAACGAAACTATGGAGGTAAAAAGAGTTTACTTGAAGACTGAGCATGGTTATACCTTCAACGTCAAATTATACAATGCAGACACATACACCTATTTTGAATGCAAAACTTGGCGCACTATGCAAGGCTTATGCATTTGAGCTTGATATGGTTATCACCTTTGATATTCGTCCGGAAGATGATATTGAAGGTAATAGAGACATCTGGGTCGATGTGCAGATGCCTCTAGTTCTACCATTATGTGAGTTTCTCAACCATATTTAGTCTTCGATATGAGATTATTTGAACCAGTTGAATAATTAATAGATCTCAATTTATATTAACAGCTTACTTCCAATCAAGCAAACATGTCCGGCGCTTGGTAGACAGGACCGTCCACTGTCCCGGGGCTGAACTAAACTGCGAGGAGACAAGTCATTATGTTTCATGGCTTGAGGATCTTGATGCTATCAAGACAAATTTCTTTCCTGCACTTAGAAATGTTAGTACTCAAAACGTGCGACAAAAGTGTTCGTACTGAACTACGGTCACATATATTTAGGAAAGATGGTAAGATTTCTACTATTTCTCCTCAGTGCATCTTTTGCATACATTATTTTTTTAAGCTAAACTTCATTGCTAAGTATGTTACTGTACGATGTTCTTCAACAGGGACTCCCGATGAATGTTGTGCCTGATTGGATCGAGACTAAAGGTACCATGAATATTGTTAGCTTACGGCCAAGATATCCTACAATGCACCTTAGTGCATTCAGGATTTCTAATAGCGAGGAATGCTTAATAGTAAAAGACTGGAGCAAAATTGTGAACGATCACAGAGAAGTACTAGGGGGCAGCAATCAGAAGCGCAACCCATGATTAGGAGACAGGTTCATCTGCATGCTCCAATATGATGAATCGGCAAAGCTATACATGTTCTATCCTATTTTACCTGAGAGAGAGCAGCATGAGTGATTACTTAGCTAGTTCATGCTCTTAGTACTTGTCCTCTCATGTCCGTGTTCTTCGTCCTGAACTTAATCTCAAAGAGTGATTCGCTTTTGTGGTGTTATGAACGCTTATAATATCATTACCATGTTGAACTCGATGATATCTTTGCTATGAAAACTGTTGGTGATGATATATATGATGCAAGAGTTTTTATATTAATATGACGATGATGAGTTATTATATCATTTATGAAAGAAACTGCATATTAGTTTCAACTGGATGGATTCTAGCTAAGTGATCAAGTATATGCCATATCCATATTACCTCGATCACTTAATTAGGTGATCAAGTATATATAATATGGATATGACATATACTTGATGACTTAGCTAGGATCCACGCATCCAGTCAAACTAATCTGCAGTGCATTCACCTAATGATTTAACAACTCATTATAATGTAAAACAATCACTAAATTAAATTGAAAACACGAAATTAAAGTAAAAATAAAAAATAAAACCAAAACACACCCAAACATTTAGTACCGGTTGGTAACACCAACCGGTACTAATGTCCTACGCGCGCATGGAGCTGCCTCGTGCCACGTGGTTGCCCTTTAGCGGCGGTTCGTGCTGAACCGGTACTAAAGGGGAGGGGCCTTTAGTGCCCACAATTTAGTGCCGGTTACCAAACCGGCACTAAAGGGCCTTACGAACCGGTGCTATTGCCCGGTTCTGCACTAGTCTTACCCAGATTAGGACCGCGAGGATGCGTAAAACCCTAGTCCTGCTTTGGTGGATATATTGAGTGTTCTTGAGCTTTCTGAACTAGCTACGGTGGCTGTCCCGTTCCAAAAAGCCGAATCCCTTTCCTGGTCGCCTCGGGCCTCCTTTTATAGGAAAAAGAGGCTGCCATAGTGGCACACAGGAGGTGGAAAGGCCTACAGTGCGCGAGCTTATCGCACGGCATTACGGGACAAAGTGTATTAAATGCACTACGTAGGTGTCCATTAGCTTTATCGGGGTTAGGAACGAGGCCCGTCCCGTCCATCGCTGCTTCGCCTCGCTTCGACACGCGCCCAGGCTGGCGATGCATGCAGCGCCATGTAGGCAGGCAGGCAGCTGAGGTGGCGCGGTGGTAGGGCCTTTAGGAAGATCTGCATGCCGCCACGCAGGTGCTTGCTGATTTGGCCTGGAAGTTGCATGTTGCCACGCAGGTGCCTGCCCAGCTGGTTGGGCTGGCAGCTGCATGTGAACGACAGTGGAGTCTTCGCTGGTGCAAGCCTGGCAGTGGCCCTGCTGATGCCCTCGGCAAGGGTCTTTCTGTGGCATTACTGTCATCCCTGACAAGGGTCTTGCCAGGGGTCTTGTGGATTTCGTCGGCTAGGATCCTGCCGAGGGTCGCCGTCTTCTAGTCCTTATCTGAAATCGTATATTTATGAGTTTGACGAAGATTTGCATGCCACCATAGAGGCGCCTCTCGAGCCCTGGTTCCAATGCAGTTGGTTAGGTTGGAGCCGGTGGGCTCAAGGGTGGTTTACTCCACTGGCATCGGGCAAGTTGCCCCGGCAAGGCTCTTGCCGGGGCTGCGGGGGAAGGGGGGCGCCTCGGCAAGGATCTTTCCGAGGGAGTCCACCTCGCCCTCTTCCCCTGCTGTGCTGCCGGTCTTGGCGTCGCCTTGGTTGTCTTGTGCCTTGGCTTCTCTCCGGCTTCCCTCCTCTACCCTGTTAAGTGTGGCCGCGGCGCGTGGCTCTGACTGCCCATGCACAAGTAAATGGGTCAAAAGGAGAGCCCCCACTTTTGTACACCGACAGGAGCCCCCGGGCCTGGGCCACACATAAGCGCGACATGTTGTTGGGCTAGGCCGAGAACGGTGCGCGGGCAGGTGGGCGGATTTTACCATAGTAATTTCTCGTCCGCTGCGCTTCCCCATGACGCGCATTGAACACGCGACGTGGAGGGTCGTGCGTGACGTGGGGGCCATACGTGGGGGATTCCCGCACGCATGCGTCACATCATGGTAAAGAGGCGGCTCGCGCCTTCCCCATAAAAGGAGGGAGGCGCAGAGCTACGACCCATTTACTTGGGTGGACTCGGGTCGTGGCCTTCAAGGCGCCCGCGCCCCACGATCACGGGGTGGGAGCGGCCGCTTCGCCTGTCCCTTCAAAGCTGCTTGCTCGCCATGTGTCCCTCATGCAGGTGGCAGGAGGTGGAGGCAGGGAAACCGGGCAGTCGCTGATTGGGGCAGCGGGCCGGTCCTGATTCCCTGCGCCCCCGATGACCGGATTGGTTGAGTGGGGCGGCCGAGCTCCGACTCCGCCCCTTTATAAGGAGGGGAGGGGGCGACATTACACATTCTTCCATCATCTGTCTCCTTCCACCTCCGCTTCTTCCTTCCATCCATCCGCCATGGAGAGAGGAAACGCTGGCCCTTCGACGGTGGCGGCGAGGGTCGTTGCTTGCCAGCGCATTCCTCCTTCCCAAGAGCTCGTGGCGGCGGAACCGGCTACGAGAGGAAGGGGGAGGGGGCGAGGTTGAGGTCGTCGTGGCGCTCGGGGGAGAGGAGGACGGGGTGGCGCATCGGCCTCGCCTCCGCCAACGATGCCTCCCCCGACGAAGCACCACGTCGGGGACAAGCGCCGCGAGTTCTTCATCAGGCTCCGCCAGCCACCGCGTCGCCGCCTCTGTCTCCCTACTACCTTTGCTCGGGAGATGGAGCTCGATCCACCCAAACCCTCTGGTTGCACATGAAGGGCTGCGGGAACGGTGACACGCGGGTCGACGTCGACTTCCCTGCCCCTCACGTCATGTACCTCCGCCGTGGATGGAAGACGTTCACACGCAACCACAGCCTGACGGTAGGGCTTGTACTCTACTTCAAGTTAACGGAGGGCAGCCTGCTCTCTATCAAGGTCTTCGGAGACCTCGGAACTCGCTTGAAGTGCTGCGTGGAGAGCTCCTCCGATGATGAAGATTCCTCCTCATGCGGGAGTGACGAGGAGGACAGTGACAGCGATGGCGAGGGAGTCGAGCGGCAGGATGCCGACTCCGACTTCGACTGACCGCGCCGCCCCTCCCTCGGCCACGCGCCTTGCCGAGGGCCATCCTCGCCAAGATCTCCATTGGGGTGTTCCCCGTCGTCTCCTTGGGCGGCTGGCGTAGGAGGGCCGGAGAGGGCGAAGAAGGCGGGTGGCGGCCGTCAAGTCGGAATACGCGGGCACCGATGCTTTCGTCGCGTATTGCCGGCCCGCTGCCTCATCTTCTAGCTCCCCTCCCGGCACCGGGACGTTCTCTTGGCGCCTTCTGCTCCTCGCACCTCACCTAGGCGCTCTTTTCTCCCTCCTTCCCTCTTGTTCCACCTTCTGAGGAGAGGGACAAGAAAGGGATTATGGGCATCTTATCTTTTTTTAGTTCGTAAGCCTGCGGGCACTTGTTTATTTTAGGACTTGTTATCCCCTTGCTCATGTTTTTAATTCCGTATGAACTGTACCTGTATGGGATGTTTTTAATGAAAAAGGGTGCTTGCCGGGTTCTTTATGCGTGAGCGAGGCCCATGCCAAGGATGAATCCTTGTTATTTTTAATATAAACATGTCACTCGGCATCAGGCCTTGCCGTCTCCCCACTTCGGCCGACCATTCTCGCGCTCTTGGCGGAGGCAGGGGCGAAGTAGAGTTAGGCCCCTCGTTCATCTCCTCGCCACCGCGACTACTACCAAATTCCGACCTAGGAGGTAAATCTTGGGTACAAGAAAGGGGGGCACGGTGGTTTCAAGGACATAAACAAGGTTTCACATGTCCCAGTTCTGTACGGAAACACATAACAGGGGGATGAAAGACTTATTTGAATCCGTAGCCCCTGGCAACCTTGGCCTGCCGTGGTTGGATCCTTGTATCTTCAGCCCTCGGCAGTCTTGGCTTGCCGGGGCCGGAGCGCCAGTTCATTCTCTTTTCCCCAAGCGTCTTAGCAGAAGTGTCCGCGTGCCCTGTGATCCAAAGAGAACAGGAAGACGCACAGTCGACCTCTAGGCTAGGGGTTAGTCGCCGCTAATCACTATCAACCCTAACCGAGGGAAAGACTTGACCTAGCATGCATGCTATAACTTAGGGTGCTAGCGCTTCGTTTATTTATGCTCAGTGTCTGTGCCTGGCTTTGTACAGAGGGTTACATGCCTTGCCGGCAAGGCTCGTACAAAAGGTGGTTCGCTGGGAGGCCCAGCAACCGCGCCTTATGGGTAAAACTTGCGAAGATGTTCGATGTTCTAGGAATTGCTTACTGAGATAGCATCTTCAGTCTCCAGGTGGACTACGCCGGGCCTGGTGACTCGTATTACCCGATAAGGGCCTTCCCACTTTGGCGTCAACTTGTTGGAATTCTTGGCCGACTAAACGCGCCGAAGAACAAGGTCACCTTCCTCAAAGCTTCGGGCATAGACCTTGCGGCTATGGTAGCGGCGCAAGGCTTGCTGGTAGCATGCTGCTCTCACACCCGCCCGAAGACGATCTTCCTCAAGGAGCGTTGTGTCATCTTGCCGCAATCGCTCTTGCTCAAGCTCGTCATAAGCGAGCACTTGAGGTGACTCGTATATGACTTCCGTGGGGAGAACTGCTTCTGCCCCATATACCTGGGCAAAGGGTGTCTTGATGGTGGCTCGATTTGGCATCGTCCTGATCGACCAAAGAACCATCGGCAACTCATCAATCCAGTGCCTTCCACTTTTGTGCAGCTTGTCAAAAGTCTTTGTTCTTAGGCCTCGCAGTACTTCAGCATTGGCCCTCTCCGCCTGGCCGTTGCTCCGTGGGTGTGCCACGGAAGCAAAACAAACCTTGCTTCGGAGGTCTTGGGTGTACTAAATGAAGGCATGGCTTGTGAACTGCGTGCCATTGTCGGTGATGACTTTGTTTGGCACACCAAAACATCAGACTCGTCCATTGAAGAACTTGGCGGCTGACTGTGTTGTCACCTTCCTTACTGCTTCCACTTCCGGCCACTTTGTGAACTTGTTGATTGCAACGTACAAGTACTCAAAGCCCCCGACAGGACGGGGGAAGGGGCCCAGTATGTCGAGCCCCCAGACCGAAAATGGCCAGGAGAGAGGAATTGTTTGAAGGGCTTGAGCTGGTTGATGAAGCTTCTTTGAATGGAACTGGCATGCTTCACACCTGGTTACTAGTGCCGTTGCAGCCTGGAGGGCAGTGGGCCAGAAGAAGCCTTGCCGGAATGCTTTGCCGGCAAGGGCCTCGACCCTATGAAGGAGCCACATATGCCTCCATGTATCTCTGCCAACAGCTCCAGTCCTTCCTCCCGGGGGATGCACTTCAATTTCACACTGTTCGATCTTTTTCTGTACAGGACGTCATCGATGAACTGGTACAAGGCAGACTGACGGGCTACTTTTTCCGTTTCTTCCTGCTCTTCAGGAAGTTCCCCTGTCTGGAGGAAACGAACGGTATGTTGTGCCCATGCTGGAGCCTGCGGCTCGACGGCAAGGACCAAAGGCATTTCTTCCACCATGGGGGCGGCCGTCTCTATGGCCAGGGCTTGGTGCCCTGCCAGAGCTAGCTGCCCCTTGGCAGGCTCGGAATCCACGGCAACACTCTTGCAGGTGGGCCCTGGGGGCTCGACAGAAAAGTACTTGCCGGGGCCCGATTTCCTCCGCTTGTTCCGCTCCGTTGATGGTTCGACGGATGGTTGAGTTAGCCGAAGCAAAAAGGTACCTGGTTCCACAGGTAGCTTGAATGCAGCTTGCTTTGACAGGTAGTCAGCGATGTCGTTCTCTGCTCGGGGAACGTGCTCCGCTTGAATACCGTCAAAGCGCTCCTCTAGCTTCCTCACCTCATCTACGTAGGCCCCCATCAACGAACTATGGTAATCTTTGTTGACCTGTCTGACGACAAGCTGCGAATCACCCCTGACGATGAGCTTCTTCACCCCGAGGTCCGCCGCGATCCTGAGACCGGCGAGGACCCCTCGTACTCAGCAGTGTTGTTTGTGGACATCTCCCTGGGAAAGTGCATCTGGATCACATACTTGAGGTGCTCTCCGATGGGTGCGACAAGCAGCACACCGGCACCGGCGCCTTGCAGCGAGAAAGCCCCGTCAAAGTACATGATCCAGTCGCGACTTGCCTCCTTGCCGGGGAGAGCGGTCTCCTGGATTTCCTCGTCGGGCATTTAGGTCCATTCTGCAATGAACTCCGCAAAGACTCTACTCTGGATTGTCGAACTACTTTCAAACTTCAACCCAAAGCTTGACAACTCCAAGGCCCACTCCACAATCCTTTCGGTCGCATCTGGGTTGTGCAGTATCCATTGCAACGGGAGGCGGGTGACGATAGTAATCTCGTGGGCTTGGAAGTAATGACGCAGCTTCCTCGAGGCCATAAGGAGGCCGAAGAGCAATTTCTGCACACCGGAGTACCTTGACCTGGCCCCCTGCAAGAGGGAGCTGACAAAGTAAACTGGGTGCTGCATCATCTTCTTCTTCTGCACCACTTCACTTGGCTGCGCGGGCCGTACCCCGATGGCGTCGGATTCTGCCGGGGGCCTTGCCTTGCTAGCACCAGGCCTGCCAGAGGAATCCCTGACTTGCCATCCGCCGGTCCTGCTGTGGCTACTGCCTCTTCGTCGACCTCTCTCTGTGCCAATAGTGCGGCGCTGACCACTTGATTCGTTGCCACCAGATACAGCAGCAACGGCTCTTGTGGTTTAGGCGCAACCAGTATTGGTGTAGAGGAAAGGTATTTCTTCAGATCATACAACGCTGCCTCGGCCTCTGGGGTCCACTCCATTGGGCCTGCCTTCTTCAAGATTGTGAAAAAGGGAAGGGCACGTTCAGCGGACATGGAGATGAACCGGCTCATGGCGGCAATGCAGCCAGTGAGCTCGCGCACATCCTTGATCCACTTGGGTGCCTCAATCTGCTCAATAGCCTTGATCTTGTCTGGGTTTGCCTCGATCCCACATTGCGGCACAAAGAACCCGAGAAGTTTTCCTGATAGGACACCAAAGACACACTTCTCAGAGTTCAGCTTGAGGTTGATCTTGCGTAGGTTGGCAGACGTCTCTCCTAGGTCTTGTACAAGGGTCGCCTTGCCCTTGGTTTTGACCACTATGTCGTCCATATATGCTTCCATATTTCTATGTAGCTGGGGCTCAAAACTAATCTGGACCGCCCTTGCGAATGTCGAGCCAGCACTCTTCAACCCGAAAGGCATCCGTAGAAAGCAATACGTACCACATGGGGTGATAAAGGCTATCTTCTCTTCATCTTCTCTTGCCATGAAGATTTGGTGGTAGCCTGAGTAGGCGTCGAGGAATGATAACAGATCACACCCGACCGTGGAGATGACAATCTGGTCGATGTGCGGCAACGGGAAGGGATCCTTAGGACAAGCCTCATTGACATCCGTGTAGTCAATACACAGCCTCCACTTCCCATTTACCTTGCGCACCACCACCGGATTGGCCAACCACGTAGGATGGAGCACTCCTCTCACCAAACCTGCCGCTTCCAATTTCTTGATCTCCTTTGTGATGAACTCCTATGGTTCCAAAGCTTGCTTCCTGACCTTCTGCTTGACGGGTCGTGCATGGGGACAGACAACAAGGTGGTGCTCAATCACTTTCCTGGGAACGCCGGGGATGTCAGATGCTTGCCACGCAAACACATCGACATTCCCCTGCAGGAAAGTGACGAGCGCGCTTTCCTATTTGCCGTTGAGGGTGGAGCTTATGGTGAAAGCCCGTCCCATGCCATCCTTCTTGACGGACACCCTCTTGGTCTCTGGTGGTGCAGCTCTGGATTTCTTGCTCTCGGACACGTCCTCGACGGTAGCACAGCACTCTGAAGAGGTGCGCTTGCCGGAGTGGGTGTGAGAGGTCTTGGCGGTCTTCTTCTTCCCTCCCCGGGCCTCAACGGCAGGAGCAGGTGCCTTGGAGGCAACTCCTGCAACTACTTCTCGATAGAGTCGGTCAGCACAGATCAGCGCATCCTTCTTGTCAGAAGGGACGGTGATGATGGTCATCGGCCCAAGCATCTTTAGTGTATTGTAGGCGTAGTGCACCGCTGCCATGAACTTGGCTAGTGCCGGGCGGCCGAGGATCCTGTTATAGGGCAAGGGGATTTCAGCCACATCGAAGACGATCCTCTCTGTCCTGTAGTTAAACTCACCTCCAAACGTCACGGGCAATGTGACCTTCCCCTTCGGCTGGCTCCTTCTCGGGCTGACCCCTTGAAACGTACCCGTTTCCTCAAGGTCTCCATCAGGAATTTGTAGTCTTTTGATCACGACGGGCGAGATCAAGTTCAGGTCAGCCCCGCCGTCAACCAGCATCTTATTCACCTTGAGGTTGCGTATCATTGGTGAGACCAACAACGGCAAACACCCGACCGCAGTTGTGCGGTCAGGATGGTCCTCGTCGTCAAAGATGAGGGGCGTGCTGGACCACTTCAGTGGCTTCTGAGCATCGAATGATGGCTCTGCTATTGTAATCTCACAAGCCCACTGCTTGAGCTGGCGGTGAGAAGTGTGCAGCGAGGCGCCACCATCGACGCGGATGGCCTCCGTAGCCTTCTGGAACTCATGCTCACCGGACTCGTCATCCTCGTCACAATCATCGTATTCCTTCTTCTTATCGCGGCCCCGGGCGGGCCTCTCTTGCTGGTTATCCTTGCCGAGGCGACCTCCTTGGCCGCCACACTTCTTGCCGGATCCTTCGGCACCATCCCGAACCTTCTCCTTGTCCCACCTCTCATATTCGGATTTTTTCTTTTCAGCAAGCAGCTCAACTTGTCGGCAGTTCTGGAGGTCGTGGCCCCTGGCGCACCAAAGATGTCGGTGAGAACGACACCTATGGGATCACTGGGATCCCTTCTACGGTCGGCGGGCGTGGGGTCGTGAGAAGAGCAGGTTTAGGAGCAAGCACACGGATCGTTTACCCAGGTTCAGGCCGCGAGGATGCGTAAAACCCTAGTCCCGCTTTGGTGGGTGTATTGAGTGTTCTTGAGCTTTCTGAACTACCTACGGTGGTCGTCCCATTCCAAAAAGCCGAATCCCTTTCCTGGTCGCCTCGGGCCTCCTTTTATAGGAAAAAGGGCCTGCCACAGTGGCACACAGGAGGTGGAAAGGCCTACAGTGCACGAGCTTATCGCACGACATTACGGGATAAAGTGCACTAAATGCACTACGTAGGTGTCCATTAGCTTTATCGGGGTCGGGAACAAGGCGTGTCTCGTCCGTCGCCGCTTTGCCTCGCTTCGACATGCACCCAGGCTAGCGATGCATGCAGCGCCATGTAGGCAGGCAAACATCTGAGGTGGCGCGGTGGTAGGGCCTTTAGGAAGATCTGCATGCCGCCACGCAGGTGCATGCTGATTTGGCCTGGAAGCTGCATGTTGTCACGCAGGTGCCTGCCCAGCTGGTTGGGCTGGCTGCTGCATGCGAACTGCGGCGGAGTCTTGGCTGGTGCGAGCCTGGCAGTGGCCCTGCTAACGCCCTCAGCAAGGGTCTTGCTGGGGTGATGCGGAGCATCCTATGGACATCACCATGTTCACCTTCATTGCACCTCAAGCCCCAAGTGGACCTACCAGACTAAAGGTGAACTCGCTCCTCTTCAAGATTTACATGAATATCCATAGGATTAGGTTGCTACCTCACCATGGATCATTGTGCATCACTAGGTACGAGGATGACCACCACCAAGTAGTTGGGGAGAATCCCGGAGGCCAAGGAGAAGGACCCCAAGGCCACAAGGAGGAAGAAGGAGTGCAACAAGATCAACTCTGCACCTCCCAGGCGAACCCATGCCCACGGGCCTCTAAGACCCCGTGCGCACGAACTACATAGGAAGCTGGCACTGGAGCACCCCGTGCGCACAGGCTTGTACCGTGCCCACGGGACCCCCGTGCGCACGGGCCCTACAGGATGGACGGCTGTGATTGTTGTTTCGGCCTCCTCTTCGTCCAACTCGTCCCTCACCTCCAGCCACCTATATATTCTGTTACTAGACCATTTGTTAGGGATAGCAAAGTATATGAGATGATTATGTGAGCTTTGCTCCTTGTACCCACTCCTCTAGGAGATCATGACCTCATAAGGGAGAAGATCCACTTGTGGATATCAAGACCCCACATGTGGGAAGGATCCCCATCATAGGATCATCAAGACCTCTCTCCTCATAGGATTGGGATGAACTAGTATCTTGTATCTTTCCTTTGTTGTTCCTGAATCACTGTGACCACTTGTATGTTCTTGGATCTAGCATATGTGTGATTGGATCTAGTTAATTGAGTGTTTCCTCTTGTTTTCTCTCTTGTGTTCTTCTTGTTCTTGGGGATTCCCCCTCCAATTCATGAAAGATCCCCACTTAGGGTTCCACCCTACAACATCTTGGTATCATGAGCAAGGTTGATCATGAAATTGGAGCCCCCCTCTTTGTTTTCTAGCCTAGTTTTGTTGATTTTGTCCCAATTTCGAAAAATCCCCACCAAAAATAGCCCAATTTTTTTTGTGATTTGTTGGTTTGATGAGGTTTTGTTGGATTTGATCCATGGATTTGCTTGGTTTCAAGTGAATCTAGCTTTCCTCCACCTTCCACTACCTTCCATCCTTCAATTTTGACCTCAGATTCGAGATTACCCATGGATCCGGAGCAGTTTGTGCGCTCGCAGAGCACCCCGTGCACACGGGCCATCGGGACCCCATGCACACGGGCTTCGCAGACCCCGTGCGCACGACCCCTCCAGTGCACTTCCGCCGCCGCCCCTTCGTCCCCCACCCTCCCATACGACCCCCATACCCCCAGCTAAACCCCAGCAACGAAATCCATCCATTTGGAGCCTAGATCGAGAGGAAATCCGCCAAACCCGTGTGTCCCAGGTGACCCCGTGCCCACGGTGTGTGTACCGTGAGCAAGGAACCCCGTGCCCACGGGCTCTAGACCCCGTGCGCACGACCCCCCTACAGCAGTCACGTGCACTTCACTGATTCGGCCATAACTTCCACATCCGGAGTCCAATTTTCGCATTCTTTAGCTCGTTGAGTAGCTATTGACATCACCAATCCACATAGATAGGTTCCATCACCATTTGACTCCATAGAAGTTTTGAAATTTTGGCATCTTTGCCTAGGCCCTCCACCATATCATCCGCAAAACCACCATAGCCTTCCGCAATCTAACCACCACTTCCGCATTGCCATCTCCGCTTCCACCATTTGACATTTTCCGCATGAGATTTTGAGTTTGCGGTTTTTACCATTTCCTAAGGTGTTTCGGCTACTTGGGGACGGGTCTACATCATCTTGGTATCTACATCAAGACCACTGCCACTCATTATCGCCACGAGGTCGTCATTGACATCGACCACTTCACCATTTTGACAACCTAACCGTAAGCAAGAATGGTAACCTCTATATCTCCTTGGTATCGTGGTATCCCATCATTGTACATTCTTGCCTTTACATTGTTAACCCCTTAGCCCATTTTGCATCACTTGCCTATCAAGACTAGCCATTTGAGTATTTCCGGCAACGTCACTTGTGCACATTAGTGATCCGTACCTTCCATTGCATACATACCATATCATATTGGTATCATCTTGACATCATATCATCTCTTGTGTCACAAGATTGTTCTCGCATATACAAAATCGCTATCTTGGTTTGTGCATTTCACATAGTGGCCTTATCAAGAAAAAAAGAGAATAATCTTTTAAACAAGAAGAGAGGAAAGAAGCTTGTAAGCAAGAGCCATAGCATCGCCACATTGCATACCATACTACCATATTGATCATCTTGGATCATCGTATGCGAAACACCGGAACATCATACACATAGCATACACATAGCATACTTGGGATAGAAACATCATACACATGCAAGTACCACGCGGCACCATCATCATCTTTGAGGCAACCGCTAAGACCATGAAGAGAGACCTTCGGGACGAGAGTTGGCTTCTCTGCCACCCCCGTGCACATGGGCCTTGGATCCCCGTGCACACGGCCTCCTGCACCCCCATGCGCACGGGATCTACAGAATAGCACCATCGACCCCAAGGCTGCGGCTTCGACAACAACTTTGGCATCTTCGCCAAGTGACATCAAGGCATCTTCGCCTTTGGACGTACGACATCTTCGCCTACTTCCCACGAGTACGCCTACTTCGACATCATCAAGTCCAAGGCGATCACCTATGAGCGAGGGCGACAGTTCCTTCTTCGGAAGCCCCTCAATGGAGATTGTTGAGCATGTGATTTTCCCTTCGACCACGGCGACAAATGATGACTTGAGTGACTTGTGCCACCATATTGAGAGTGAGAGTGACTTCACCAATAGCCCCATATATGACGACTTGCCACAACTCCCATGTGAGGAGAGCCACAACCCCCACCACTTGAGTGAGATGAGTGACCATCATATGTGAGTTTGAGTGCACCTACCTTGAGGGAGTGAGTGAACCACCACATAGAGAGAGTGAGATAGTTGATAGGTCATGTGAGGCCACTTTCAACTCTAACGACTTGACCTCTACCTCTATTGTGTCTTCTCATTTGGCGCTAGGTCCCATTTATGATGATGTGCTGATCCTCGACGACTTCGTCCTTCCTATGGAAAAGATGATGGCCATGGTGGAATATGATGCACCCCCACATGGTTCCATCATGATGAGGATGACCACGACTCGGTCTTCGACACCTCAGCTACACCACATGAGCGGAGCTCCAAAGGTAACATAGGTAATGGTGTTTCTATTCTCCCACTAGTGGACTTCTTGCAAATGATTGCTTGCATGATGATGATCACCCTATGGATTCATCACATACTATGTCTTGTTTCGATATGCCACCCATTTATGATGAATATGATGATGAGCATGTTGAATTGCCTACTTGTGATGCTATGCTCCATAGGATACCATGTGAAAATTCTATTGGTCACATCATGTTTGAAAATCCTTTGCACTTGTCATATGCTATGAGTGAGATATCCCATATTGCATCATTTCAATCCCAACATAGTAACTATGCTTGGCCCATTAAAATAAATCCTATTTGCACATATGGCATAGATGATGAGATGATGGTCATTGGCTTTTGTTTCTCTTGCGATGATATTGCTATGCTTCCTTTGCAAAATTTGTGCAATTCATCTCATATGCCATGCCATGAAAATTATTGTGTTTCACATGATTACATCCCTTGTGTGCACCACATGCATACCATTCCTCACAATGCTCTAGATATAGCGAATGATGCATTACATCCTTTGAGTCTCCATTATGCTATACATAACAACAAACCTCTCATGATGGATGACATGTTTCTATATCATGCAACTCATTTATTTGAGCATTGGATATTTTGTGCTAACCAACACAAGCACGTGCACATCATGATGGATGATGTGTACATCTACCATGCACACACAATTTTCCCTTTGTTTTTGTTGTGTGTAGGTACTCATGTATACTCGTCAACCACTCAATCCCAAGAGTTGACGAAATGAGCTCTTGAGAGCAACGACGATTTGGGATCCCGTGGATTGTCCTTGCTACCATTCTCTTTGCGCAACGACTACACGCATCTCTTCTACTTGGGTCTCACAAGGCTATGGGCTATATATCACTTTGCATGCTATGCCTCTTTACATGATTTTGCCATGCAATTGTGACCCTTGCTTCCATCTACCCATGATTGATCCTTGTTGCTATTGCCATGTTTATCATGTGCCTCATGCTATTGTTGATTCTTGTGTTGGGAGAGTCATGACGTTCCATTGCTATTTGCCTAGGACTTCTTTCCAATACAATGATGATACCCTCCTCATATCTTGCTATCATGCTTGTGTGCTATGTCATGTGAATTATTCATGCCCACTATTTGTACACATGACATGCCTGCCATGATTCCTTCTAGTATGTTGCATCTTCGCACTACTAGCTTGCACTACTTGATCACTATGATTGCCTCGCACATGATGAATAATTGCTCTTTCTATTGTGTTGAGTGCCACTCTATATTCACTACACCCCGCGCGCATTATGCTTGGATTGTCTTGCACTTGCCCCATGTGTTTAGACATCTCATTATTTTTGGCGTTGTGAATGCTTCATATGCATACCATAGACCATTTGTTGAGCGCCTTATGCATGCTTTCTATGAGTTTGAGGTAGATGCTTATTCTCTTGACACCCATATTTGCATCGCTATCTCACATTTACATGCTTGTTTCCATGATGTCCTTGATTTCGCTCAATTTATGTGCTTTCATGCCATGTCACAATCCTTTGTTACACCATCGCTATGCGTGATGACAACACTTGTTGAGTGAATCACCGCTCGAATGCTTGGTTTTGCTCTAATGCCAACCACATTTGTTTTTCCAAGTGCTTGTTATCTCTGCTCCTTTTGAAGGAATTTCAAGAGGGTGCGACATTGGAGAGTGCTCATTTCAAGCTATAAGAGGACGAATGCTTGGTGATCGTCAACTTATACACGACGATATCATCTCTTTCCCATGGTGATATGGTTTATGATCCGAGGTCGGATCTTTCCCAAGGGGGAGGGGATGATGCGGAGCATCCTATGGACATCACCATGTTCACCTTCATTGCACCTCAAGCCCCAAGTGGACCTACCGGACTTAAGGTGAACTCGCTCCTCTTCAAGATTTACATGAATATCCATAGGACTTGGTTGCTACCTCACCATGGATCATTGTGCATCACTAGGTACGAGGACGACCACCACCAAGAAGTCGGGGAGCATCCCGAAGGCAAGGAGAAGGACCCCAAGGCCACAAGGAGGAAGAAGGAGTGCAACAAGATCAACTCCGCACCTCCCAGGCGATCTCGTGCCCACGGGCCTCTAAGAACATGTGCGCATGGACTACACAGGAAGCTGGCGCTGGAGCCCCCCGTGTGCACGGGCTTATATCGTGCCCACGGGACACCCGTGCACACGGGCCCAACTTACCCCGTGAGCACGGGCCCTACAGGATGGATGGCTGTGATTGTTGTTTGGGCCTCCTCTTCATCCACCTCGTCCCTCACCTCCAGCCGCCTATATATTCTTTTACTAGACCATTTGTTAGGGATAGCAAAGTATATGAGATGATTATGTGAGCTTTGCTCCTTGTACCCACTCCTCTAGGAGATCATGACCTCCTAAGGAAGAAGATCCACTTGTGGATATCAAGACCCCACATGTGGGAAGGATCCCCATGATACGATCATCAAGACCTCTCTCCTCATAGGATTTGGATGAACTAGTATCTTGTATCTTTCCTTTTGTTGTTCCTGAATCATTGTGACCTCTTGTATGTTCTTGGATCTAGCATATGTGTGATTGGATCTAGTCAATTGAGTGTTTCCTCTTGTTTTCTCTCTTGTGTTCTTCTTGTTCTTGGGGATTCCCCCTCCAATTCATGAACGATCCCCACTTAGGGTTCCACCCTACAACACGGGGGCACGACAAGGGTCTTGTCGTGGCGTTGCTGTCATCCCCGGCAAGGGTCTTGCCAGGGGTCTTGTGGATTTCCTCGGCTTGGATCCTGCCGAGGGTCACCGTCTTCTAGTCCTCATCTGAACTCATATATTTATGAGTTTGATGAAGATTTGCATGCCATCACAGAGGCGCCTCCCGAGCCCTGGTTCCAATGCAGTTGGTTAGGTTGGAGCCGGTGGGCACAAGGGTGGTTCACTCTGCTGGCATCGGGCAAGCTGCCCCGGCAAGCCTCTTGCCGGGGCTGCGGGGGGCCACCTCGGCAAGGATCTTGTCGAGGGAGTCCACCTCGCCCTCTTGCCCTCCCGTGCTTCCAGTCTTGGCGTCGCCTTGGTCGTCTTGTGCCTTGGCTTCTCTCCGGCTTCCCTCCTCTGCCCTGTTAAGTGTGGCCGTGGCGCGTGGCTCTGACTGCCCGTGCACAAGTGAAGGGGTCAGAAGGAGAGCCCACACTTTTGTACACCGACACACCGTAGCCCCCTGTACAACAATGTGAGTGATGAGGCCTTTGAGGTTGTAGAAGGGGCCGATTTCATTAGGATTGCCATCGCGGGTGCCATCAGGCCCCTGGAGCAGACGGACCAGGGTTGAAATTGAGACCAAGGTCCTTCTTGTTCTTCTTAGCTAACTCTTTTGCAAACTGATAGTTGCGCTTAAAGAGATTGTCGTCACGACACCATAACAAAGATGATGGGTCAGCGTTTTCTGGCTATGGCCCTCGGACCATGCACGGATAGAAACCTTGAGCAACGGCTTCGGGCTTGGACTTGGGCTGCAGATTTCGGTACAAAATATCTCCCCATGGACGCTTGATAGCGTTCTTTTCAGCATATTCAGCAGTCACAAATCTGTACTTGCACCATTCTTTGGCCCAGTATCTTCAGATCCATTGGATTCGGGTCTTGCGCTCGCCATAGGTTTCTTCAGGATCTGACTTGTACATTTCAAAGAGATCCGGTGGTAGATCCTTAGTTGTATTCCCATGGCGCTGCATGCCGGCCTTCCTTATAGACTTCACAGTGGCCATTGGATTCAGACTGAATGGCTTCAAGATTGTAAATGGCTTCCACTTGCTGGTCAGACATGAACTGGCTTTAGGAGAGTTAATGTGACGCTGCAAAACTCTGCAAATGAATGCAGACTATGAGAACCAAGGGATTCCCCCATGGACATGTACCTGTGAGAGCATTAAGGTGCGAGGGAAGGGGAAGAGGTCATATGCATTCTCACTAGATTTTGAAGATAAATCAGTTTGAAGACATTGACCTCATAGTGTGAAGACATTCACTTATTTGAAGAGAGTCGGTTCCAGATTTGTATGAATCCATGAATAAGTACAAGTGAGGAATCTAACTAGTTGTGAAGCATAAGTGAATATACTTGGCATGATATGAGATGCAGGCATGGACAGATCCAG